>NC_073645.1:54520000-54521221 GCF_029407905.1 Bubalus kerabau | reverse complement strand
GATCTGAGGTCGCGTCTCGGAGGGCGCGCGCACGCGCACGCGCAGCGAGGGCGCCCGCGAGGAGGGTCCCGAGAAGGGGGACGGAGAGACCCGCGGCCGACCGCCCCCCCCCCGGGCCCCCCCTTGCCCACGCACCCACACAGCACCCTACCGACCACCGCCTACCCGTCGCCCCTCCGGGAGGAGGAGGCGGCGGCGGCGGCGGCGGCCGCGGGCGGCGGACAGAGAGGGAGACGCCGAGGCGGGGCGGGGCGGGGAGCACGAGCCGGCGGCCACGGGACGGACGGGGCGGGGGCCGGCGGCGAGGTGGCCGCGGGGCGGGGGCGGAAGAAGGGTCGGGGCACGCACGGGCGCCGGAGCCCGAACGGGCGACGGACGCAACGCGCGCCCCCCCTCCCGACATCCCCTCCGCTCCGCCACCGCCGCCACCGACCACGCCCTCGCGGCGAGAGCGCCGGGGCGCGAACCGCGGCACGGCCGCAGCCCGGGGGGAGAGCGCGCAGCGGCGGGCAGACGCCGCGGCGTCCCGCGGGTCGCCGCCGGGGCACGCGTCCCCGGGGCGCGGACGCGCACGCGGACTCGGTCCCGGGCGCGAGCCGCCCGTCCCGACCGGGCGCGAGCCGCGCGGGGGGGGGGGGGCGCCGGGAAGCGGGGCACGGGCCGCGGACGCACGGCGGGAAAGGCACCGCAGGGGTAAGGCGGCGTAGGGTGGGGGGCCGCGCCGGCCGGGCGCCGGGAAACACCGCCGCCGAGGGCGGGACGGCGAACGACGGCGGACCGGAGGACGCGACCCCACCCCACCCGCCACCACCGCGGGCCCCCGCCGCGTGGCGCGAGACCGTCCCCAGCCCCCGACACCCCAGGGGCAGTGACACCCGAAGGCCGCTTGCGGCGCGAGGAAGCTCTCGAAGGGGAGAGACCGACCCCGGAGGCCCCGGCAGGCCAGGGGCCTCAGCCGGAGCTCTCGTCCCCTTCTCCCCTCTCGCGGGCGACGTCCCCCCGGGCCACAGAGGCGGGGGGGGGGGGACGCCGTGTCTGCACTTAGGGGGACGGAGGGCCCCGAGGCCCTGCGAGGACAGCCCCCAGCCACGCGCCCCCCGGGGAGGCGCGCACGGGACACGCGCACCCCGGAGGGGCGATTGATCGTCAAGCGACGCTCAGACAGGCGTAGCCCCGGGAGGAACCCGGGGCCGCAAGTGCGTTCGAAGTGTCGATGATCAA
>NC_073645.1:53325000-53582500 GCF_029407905.1 Bubalus kerabau | reverse complement strand
GCTGCTCTTCCATACCCACGCTGACCAGGACGACTGGGAGGGTGGCCTCAAGGTGCTGGACGAAGCCATGCAGGTGCTGCCGCGGACGGTGCACCGCCTGTGAGTGCCCAGCCCCAGGGTGCCCCCAGCCCCCCAGGCCCCCAGAGTGCCCATGCCACAGCCCTCACCAGGGTGCCTACCCCACAGCCCCCAGGGTGCCCACCCCACAGCCCTCACCAGGGTGCCCACCCCACAGCCCCCAGGGTGCCCCCCCAGCCCCCCAAGGGTGCCCCCCAGCCCCCCAGGCCCCCAGAGTGCCCACCCCACAGCCCTCACCAGGGTGCCCACCCCACAGCCCCCAGGGTGCCCCCCCAGCTCCCAGGCCCCCAGAGTGCCCACCCCACAGCCCCCAGGGTGCCCACCCCACAGCCCTCACCAGGGTGCCCACCCCACAGCCCCCAGGGTGCCCACCCCACAGCCCTCACCAGGGTGCCTACCCCACAGCCCCCAGGGTGCCCCCCCAGCTCCCAGGCCCCCAGAGTGCCCACCCCACAGCCCCCAGGGTGCCCACCCCACAGCCCTCACCAGGGTGCCCACCCCACAGCCCCCAGGGTGCCCCCCCAGCTCCCAGGCCCCCAGAGTGCCCACCCCACAGCCCCCAGGGTGCCCCCCCCAGCCCCCAGGGTGCCTCCCCCACAGCTTTCACTCTCCCCTTTCCTCTGGTGGTTTTATTTCCCTTCCAAGAACTCAGCACAAGAAGAGAAGGGATTTAACACTCAACACACACAAATGATAAATTAACAAGACACAGTGCAACACACTATCTCCAAGACACTCAGCTTTTGTTTTGTTTTCTCTTTGTAAGTGGGAAGATGGACAAACACACCCATTCAGGTGCATTCTATATGTTTGCGGCTTTTACCATTCAGGCATTAATTTCTCCCTGACGTTTCTTCAGCCTGATCTTCAAACACATGGTCATCGTGAAGGCCAAGCTCGGCCAGAGCTTCCTGATGGAGATCCAGAAGTTTAGGGACCAGAGCGAGGAGTACCTGGCCCACATGTGGCAGCGCCTGGCCCTCAACTCCAAGAGCGTGCACGGCGAGCTGACCTGCTACCACAACGCCATCCAGGCCCTGCAGGTTGGCGGGGCGCTGCTGGGGGCCTGCACTCGGGCTGGGGAGGCACCCGGTGCCTTGGGAGGAGAGTGGGGCAGGGGGCAGAGCCAGGCCTGAGACGCCGTCCTCCTGCCCAAGGGACGTGGTCCTTGAGAGGCTGTGGTGGGGGTGGGGTGGGGTGGCCAGTGGGTCAGGGAGGACACAGGGCTCTGCAGAGTTTGGGGGTCCTTGGGGACAGCCCGCACCCCCAGAAGCTAAAACACAGGTTCCTCTCGATGCACTTGGAGATCTGGAGAGGGGCAGGCACCTTGATTTGAGCACTGTCAGGTTGGGGTGTCCCCCGGGAAAGGGTCCAAGCACAGGCTCCTGTGGTCAAGCAGAGGCCTGGCTCCCCGACAAGTGGCCATGGGCGCCCCTGCACCTCGCTCCTGAAGCCAGGCCAGGGCTCCCGAGGCCAGGTTGGGGGGCCACTGGCCAAGCTTTTCGTAAATTGCAGGGCTGTGCAGCCCCCTCTCAGTCCGTTTCAGAACACTTTGGCACCCCCAACCCCCAGGTCGGTTGGCACCCTGTCCTTCCCCACCTCCCCACCAGCCCCAGGGAGCCGGAGTCACAAGGATGGGAGCAGGCAGGCAGGTCTTCTGGATCCGGCCGCCCTCCTGGGGCCTTGTCTGTGGAGGCGCACATCAGGGCTTCACTCCCAGCGGCTGGACAGCCTTCCATCCTGTGGGTGGATGTTGTGTCCCCAGCCTGTGTGTTGCTTCCACTTACTAGCTCTGTGACATACGTGTGCAGGAGTTTGCACAGACGTGTGTGCAGTTATTCCCTTGGGCGCATACCTGGGAGTGAACTGCCAGGCCACGTGATGACTCTCTAACTACTTGAATCCTGGTATGGCTTGCATTTCCCTAGTCGCTAACAGCAAGCATCCTCTCATGCCCTCGTTGGCCATCTGCATGTCTTTGGAGAAATGTCAGATCCTTTGCAGATTTTTTAATTTGGTCGTCTGTCCACTTATTATTCAATTCAGTTCAGTTCAGTCACTCAGTCATGTCCGACTCTTTGCGACTCACAGCACACCAGGCCTCCTTGTCCGTCACCAAGTCCTGGAGTTTACTCAAACTCATGTCCATCAACTAGCTGATGCCATCCAACCATCTCATCCGCTGTTGTCCCCTTCTCCTCCTGCCTTCAATCTTTCCCAGCATCAGGGTCTTTTCCAATGAGTCAACTCTTCGCATGAGGTGGCCAAAGTATTGGAGTTTCAGCTTCAACATCAGTCCTTCCAATGAATATTCAGGACTGATCTCCTTTAGGATGGACTGGTTGGATCTCCTTGCAGTCCAAGGGACTCTCAAGAGTCTTCTCCAACACCAGTTCAAAAGCATCAATTGTTCAGTGCTCAGCTTTCTTTATAGTCCAACTCTCACATCCATACATGACCACAGGAAAAACCATAGCCTTGACTAGATGGACCTTTGTTGACAAAGTAATGTCTCTGCTTTTTAATATGCTGTCTAGGTTGGCCATAACTTTCCTTCCAAGGAGTAAGCTTCTTTTAATTTCATGGCTGCAATCACCATCTGCAGTGATTTTGGAGCCCCCAAAAATAAAGTCAGCCACTGTTTCCACTGTTTCTTCATCTATTTGCCACAAAGTGATGGGACTGGATGCCATGATCTGTTTTTTTAGTTAGTTTTTTGAATGTTGAGTTTTAAGTCAGCTTTTTCACTCTCCTCTTTCACTTTCATCAAGAGGCTCTTTAGTTCTTCTTCACTTTCTGCCATAAGGATGGTGTCACCTGCATATCTGAGATTATTGATATTTCTCCCGGCAGTCTTGATTCCAGCTTGAGCTTCATCCAGCCCAGCGTTTAGTTATCGTTGGGTTGTAGGTATTCTTTGTGTGTTTTGGATACAAGTCCCTCATCAGATACACGATTTGTAAGTATTTTTGCCGTTCTGTAGCTTGTCTTTTCAGCTACTTTCTCATTTTCTTGATGATGTCATTTGTAGCACGAAAGCTGATAATCTTGATGAAGTCCAATTAATGTATTTTTTCTGCTGCTGGAGCTTGTGCTTTTAGCTTTGTATCTGAGAAACCAAAGTGCAATCCACAGCCATGAAGATTTCTATGTTTCCTTCCAAGGGAGTCATGGTTGCAGCTCTCATGTTTAAGTCCTTGCTCCATCTGGAGTTCAGTCTTGTGTCTGGTGTGACGTGAGGTCCTGCTCTGTTCGTGGGTCTGTGGCTCCTAGTCTTCCCAGCTCCACTGTTGAAATGATGACCATTCTCTCTTCCACGCCACTTGTCCCCACCACCTGTCTTGCACAGCTCCTGTCAAAGCCACCAGTGGCCACCATGGCCATTCTGAGGCCCCATCTGAGCCCTTCTCTGTGCTGATGGTCACGTGTCACCTGGCTTCCAGGCCGCCCTCTAGCGCCGTCTGCCCACGTGCTAAAGGGGGGACCTGCTCAGGGTCCGTTCATGCCCCATTCAGCCCCACCCCACAGTGTCCTAGGCTGGTCCATCCTGCTCTTGCGTCCCCTCCACCTGGCCGCCTGCCCCTGCCCTCAGACTCCTGCCCCTCCGGCCACACATCCTCCTAGGTGCAGGGTGTGGGGCCCAGTCTGAAGCCCAGCAGGTGAAGGGCGGGCAGGCTCCTCGGGGTAGGGGCAGGGGGCAGTGCCTGCCGTCCTGCAGCAGTGCATGATCACCAGTGTCGGGTCTGAGCCGGCAAGCCTTGGGCCCAGTACCTCCCCTGCCCTCCGGGCCACGTGCTGGAGGAGCCCCTGTGCCGAGGTCAGAGGGCCGGCAGGGAGCCCCTGAGGCCTTCATTGCCCCAGGGGCGGGCGGGAGAGGCACAGGGGCCTGCAGGGGGCCTGGCGGGCAGGCCGTGGGGCGTCCACAGGGCGCAGAGGCCGGGGACACTCGCCAGGCTTTTGCCCTGCTGCCCATCGCCCGTGGCGGTCTGGCCGAGCCTGGTGGGCACCCTCTGCTCTCGCAGTGGAGGAGCATGATGCCTGTGGTGGGTTCTGCGGCGGCCGCATGGCTGCCGCGTGGCTGCCACGTGTTCCAGCCTTTTCTGTTGGATCCCGAAGAAGCCAGAGAGTGAGTGGCAGAAGGTGGACTACATCCTGGAGTTCAGCGAGTGGCTGTACTACAAGCAGTTCCCTCTGGAAGACGTGATCTTCCACCTCAAGTGGGCGATCGACATCCTGCTGAGGATGCAGCCCGTGGGGGTTGTCCCTGAGCCGGCCGGCATGGGGGCCGCGGATGCAGAGGATGCAGGTGAGGGGTGCCTCCGGCTTGCGGCGGGCCACCCACCGCTGGGGGCTCCTGGGCACCACTGTCCCCACATCCCCCTGCCGGGCACGCTCCTTGTGGGCTTGCCCAGGTTAGGACCCCGCCACGCTCGCTGGGTGTCCATCCTTGCGTCCACTAGGGCCTGTGCAGCCGGCACGCCCAGCCCAGTGCCATGAGGGAGGGCAGCGGCTGACGGACTGAGCAGAACTTGCTTCAGGGAGGCGGTGGGGGGGGGGGGGTGTGGCCGCTCAGCAGCTGCTCTGGGTGCCCACTCGGGGGCCAGCGTGAGCGCCGTCACCAGAGGGCGGGACCCGCCCCCAGGAGGATGGTGCTCCGGGCAGCAGAGGGCCTCAGGGCCGCTGGCCGGCGCTCCCAGCCCCAAGGCGGCCGCTTCCTAGACCTGCAGAGTTCAGGGTGGGAGAGGGGCCGCCTCCTGTCTGCAGGAGCTAGAGGCTCAAGGGCTTGTCTGCTTGGTGTCCAGCCCCTTCTGGGTGTGTCCGCATGCCCAGCTCAGCCAGCTAGAGGGAACCATGGTGGGCGGGGGGCCTCCAAGTACACACCAGAGCCCAGACCCCTACCCCAGCCTGGGATGTGGCCAGTGTCCCTGCAGGCAGGCCAGGGGAGCCCTGGGAGGCCTGTCCCTGAGGCCAACCTTGAGCCCTGGGAGGGGGGCACTGCCCCCTCCAGAAGAGAACCAGCCCGGGCTGGGGGCCAGCGGGCCCTGGGCCAGTCAGTGGGGATGCCAGCAGTGCCCTGTCTTCCAGACAAGCCGGCGTCCACTCTGGGGGCCCTGGAGGGCCCGGGGAACCCGGGGCCCCCCTCCCTGCAGGAGCTGCAGAGCGTGCGGCAGCTGGAGACGCTGGCCCGCGCCTACACGCTGCTGGCCCTGGTGGTGACCCCGAGCGGCGCTGGCCACCAGGACCACTGCCTCATGGCCTATGCCTTCCTGCACCGCATCTGGCAGGTGAGGCCCCTGCCATGCTCCCTGGGGTCCTGGTCTCTCCTGGGACCACGTCCCTCCCCTCCTACCCAGCGCCCCCTGCCCCTGGCTCTGGAGACTTGAGGGGGCTTCCTCCTCTGCAAGACTCAGGCCAGCGACTTTGCCCAACCACCACCAACACCTACCTTCCCAGCGCACTGCCCCTGGGCTTCCAGAGCCTTCTCTGTGCCCCTTCACATAGCCGCCTTTCTACCACCTGTCTACAGGGTCCTCAGGGCAGCTCCTGGTGGCCTCGTCTTCTCAGGAACCTCCCTGGGCTGTGACCCCCAGCAGGACAGTGTTAGCAGGACAGGCCTCTCTTCTTGGGGCAAGTTTGCCCCCCGCCCCCAGCCATGTGATGGGGACAACAGGGCCATCGGCGTTTGGCAGCGGGAAGGACGAGGAAGGCCATCCTTGTCTGCAAGATGCCCCTACCCCCGCACCCTGCAGTTCTTTTAGGAGAACCATTAAAAGTCACTTGAGTGTGTTCTTCATTGAAGACATTAATTCATTTTACGGAACTGACAAACCCTTCTTAAGGGTCAGCCACGCATATCTGCAGGCCCAGAGTCCTGGAGGAAGTCCCCTGAGTGCTCCCGGCCTGGCCACGCCCAGCCGTAGGGTCCTCAACCGGCCCTCAGATCTGCACGGGGGGAGGGAAGCCCACCTCTGTCACTGTTGTCGTTCAGTCATGTCCGACTCTTTGCTACCCCACAGACTGTCCTTCACCACCTCCCAGAGCTTGCTCAAACTCAGTCCATCGAGTCGGTGATGCCATCCAACCATCTCATCCTGTGTCATCCCCTTCTCCTGCCTTCAATCTTTCCCAACTTCAGAGTCTTTTCCAAGGAGTCAGTTCTTTGCATCAGGTGGCCAAAGTGTTGACGCTTCAGCTTTAGCATCAGTCCTTCCAGTGAATATTCAGGACTGACTTCCTTTAGGATGGACTGATTGGATCTCCTTGTTGTCCAAGGGACTCTCAAGAGTCTTCTTGAACACCACAGTTCAAAAGCATCAGTTCTTCGGTGCTCAGCTTTCTTTATGGTCCAACTCTCACATCCATACATGAGTACTGGAAAAGCCATAGTTTTGACTAGACGGACCTTTGTCAGCAAAGTAATGTCTCTGCTTTTTAATGCACTGTCTAGGTTGGTCACAGCTTTTCTTCCAAGGAGCAAGTGTCTTTTACTTTCACTGCTGCAGTCGAACATTAGCATTGCAAATCTGGATTTCTTTTCACAGGTTTCTTTCTCAACAGCAGGAAAATCCACTTCAGAAAGTAGAATTTCAGCAGTAGCAAGCTCACACTTGTTGTTGCCTAAAAAAGAGAAGGAGAAAAGCAGAGACAGAGACAAGGACAAGATCAGAGACAAGGAGAAGGACAAGGACAAGGGGAGGGACCCGAAGCAGGTGACCGTACCCTCCGGGTGGGCAGGCTGCACCCCAGCTGCCCCTGCAGGTTCTTGTGCCAGAGGCTGGGCCTCGAAGGGCGAGGAGCACCCTGTTCCTCTGTCCGCTTTCCTGCCCTGGGACGTGAGGCGGCCTCAGTGCCCCTGCCCCAGGTGTCAGGAGGCTGACACGAGAGGGTCTGGCTTCGCCCTGGTGATCAGCTGCTTTCCTGGAGCCCTGGCCATGCAGGGCAGGGCAGCACTTTCTCTGCATCCCTTGGGGGCCTGTGCATGTCACTTCATCAGCTGGAGGGACTGCCCCAACCCTGGCCATACTGCTGGACTGGGGCTTCAGGAGACACCCCGCCTCCTTCCTGCAGCCCTGCTGAGCTGGCATGTGTGGGTGGGGGTCATGTCCAGGGCACAAGGCTCCAAGTGGCTGTGGGAAGTGGTGTCAGCTGTCGTCTGTGGCTTGAGTGTCTCCAGGGAGCCCCACCACACCCATCCCCAGAGGGGCTGCCTGCCTGGGGCTCACGACCTCTATTCCCATGGGGCCCCCTGGGTGTCTGCCTCCAGCTCCACCTCCCAAAGCAGAGCCTGGCTACTTGCTTTGCAGTTCCAGAGCCCTGCTCCTGGCAAATGCCTCGAAGACTTGCCCTCAAGCCTAGAAGAGTGGGCTTCCTATGCCTGCCCTGAAGAAGTCATATCTGTATTCAGACAGGATCAGAGCGACTTTACCATCAACTCGTCAACTATGCAGAAGCCGGTGAGTGGACTCAGCGCCTCTCCCCCAGGCCCGCGTCCCCGCGTCCTGCCTGCTGGGCTTTCTGTGGGCCCAGAGGGTGTGTCGGGCCCCAGGCCCCTCCGCGGGCACCTGTGCCGCATGCTTCCCGCGCAGACCACACCCCTGCGCCTGTGGTCCAGCTGCGCCCCAGGGTGTCTGGTGCTGCTGAGTGCTCCGAGCAGCGGGAGGGTCTTCCCCATGGCTCCAGAGGCACGGGTTCAAAACTTGGGCTGCCATCGAGGGCTCTGCGGGCCGCACTGCCCCCTGGCCCTCGGGAGGGTCCTCCCTGCCTCCGCCAGCAGCTGGGCTCCCAGGCGTGTGCCGCGAGGCCCCCGCGTCTGCCTCTGTGTGCACGCGGCTTCTCCTCTGTGTCTGTCTCATCTCCCAGATAATTTTGGTAATTTATCCATAGGTTTTTTGGATTTTATGTGTGTATGCAAAATCTGCATTTCATCTGCAAACGTCTTCCCTAATTTGGCATTGTTACACTGTTCCCTCGCCTCATCTTACTTGCCTGGTTGCCTCCAGCTCAATACCACAGGTGGCGAGGCCTCCTGGTCTTAGCAAGACTCCGTGTGACCGATGCTGTTGGAGGTTCATAGATGTTCTTCAGTGGTTAAGCGAGTTCCTTTATTTATATTTGCTAAGAGTTTTAAGCTTAAACAGCTATGAAAGTAAAAGTCATTCAGTGGTGTCCGACTCTTTGCGACCCCATGGTCTATACAGTCCATGGAATTCTCCAGGCCAGAATACTGGAGTGGGTAGCCTTTCCCTTCTCCAGGGAATCTTCCCAACCCAGGGATCTAATCCAGGTCTCCCGCATTGCAGGCGGATTCTTCACCAGCTGAGCCACAAGGGAAGCCCCACAAACAGCTATAGATTCTTATCAAATATTTTTCTCCATCTATTCAAATGATAATTTTTTTCTCTTTCATTCCTTTAACTTGGTTGAGATGTATTACTCATTTCATTTATCATCAGGTTCAACAGGCTAATGTTTTGTTTGGGGTGTTTGTCTCCACGTTGATGAGAAAAGTTGGTGTTCAGTTTTCCTTTCACACCACACGCTTGTCAGGATGGGGTGAGAAGTTACACCGACTCCAAACTGTTTTCTGCTCCCAATGCTTCTGAGCCGAGGCGCCTGGGTTTCCACGACAGCAGCCGGTGCCCAGCGCCCCCATGGACACCAGCTAGGGGACCGCCCCCCTGAGCTCGGCTCTGACACTTAAGCACGGGGCCAGTGTGGCCCAGGGATCAGGGCTCCCTCGAGGCCTGCCCCAGCAGACCCCATCATGAGCATCGGGTCCCCAGGCCACCGCACGTCTTTTCAGTGTGGCCACCAACTGGGGTCCCGGGCTCCTCCCCAGGTTTGATGTTTGCTACGCCAGCCCCCAGACTTGGGTAAACTTTACTTAGCAGATACATTGGTCTGCTATAAAGAATGTTGTAACGGATATGGACAAACAGCCCGATGAGGAGGTCTGCAGGGCAGGTCTGGAGGGTCCCAAACTCGGGAGTCTCTGTCCCCGAGGAGCTGGGGGCCAGCGTGCCCCTCCCTCCTGGCAGGTGGACAACATGCTCACCAGCCCAGAAGCTCCCCAAGCCCGTCCCGTAGGGGGATCACGTAGGTTCCAGGACAGGGCACGACCGGTCCTCTCGTGGGCCGTTGGTCCCTAACTTGACCTCCAGCCCCTCCCCTCCCCAGGTATCGGGGGATGGGCCGAGGGTCTCACTGTCCTGCCGTGTGGTTGGTCCCTCTGGCCGCCGGCCTGCCTCCTGAAGGTCTACAGGGATGGCCAGGAGTCCCCTCGTGGGCGTGAACTCAGGTGGGGTGAGGGGGTTCTAGGTGCTCAGTGGTGAACCAGGAGCAAGACCAGAGCACGTGTCATCTTTCTCCCAGCTTCACACTGACCTTTCAGTCAGTTCCAAAGTGTTCCTTTTTTAAACTCTTCTTGAGAAGAATTTGTATAAAATTAGCTATTATTTCTTCCTTAAATGTTTGGAAGAATTCCCTGGTGAAGACTTCTGGGCCTAGACCTATTTGTGAAGATATTAAATTATGGATCCACTTTATTTAATAGTTACAGAACACTTTCGATTTTTAAATTTCTCTTTTGTAGTAATTTTGGTGGGTTGTCTTTTTCTAGGAGGCTTCCAGTGAATATAAAATATAAGATTTACTGGTATAATGTTGTTCTTAATATCCTGTTATTATCTTTCTGGTGTCTGTTAAGTCTATAAATATTTCTGTCTCCCTCCACCCCCTTTCTTGAGTGGCCTCATCAGGAATTATCAATTATTGGCCCCTCAAAAAACCACGTGCTTCCCAGGCCACCCAAACACCACTGGGCTTGAATGTGACAGGGCTGTTTTACTTCATTGCCCTTAAGGCTTCAGTGGGCCCTCAACTCCACCCAACAGAGGAAACTCAGAGGTGCCGCGCAGGCTGTCTGCCGCCTCAGCGTCAGCCGACGCCCCGGGTCACAGCCCCGACACGCTGGGTTCACACATCTGACACCCTTCTTCTTGCACGTCGTGGCCCGGGCATTTTTTCCGAGTTGTTCACTCCTCAGTGCTTTAAGCAGATTTTTTAAATCGTTCATCCATATTTTTTAATTTTCCACTGAAGAATAATTGCTTTATCAAACCTAGTCCAACATTATAAGAAGTTTTAAAGCAGTTCGTGGGTACATAAACAAAACAAAGACTCTAATTTGAATGAAAGCAGGTAGATTATTCTCATGAGGATCTTTAACTGTGCTTGTGCTAAAAAGTCTAGGGAATTGCACACGAGGAGATGAAAGCTAACGACGAAGCAGAGGCGGAAGAGAGCAAGTCAGTGGCTCCCTCAACAGGCAGGAGTCCAACACCCCCTGTGTGTGGGCCCGTGAAGGACAGAGTTCCTAGGGGAGGCCCTGTGAGCCGGGACCTAATCCTCCACACCCTTTGACCTCGCATGTTTGCTGTGTTTTGACGCAGACATATAGTCTATACTATCTGGACCACTTGGTGGAGGCCCTGCAGAAGATGTTCCTTCACGAGCTCGCAGTCCCGGTCCTGCAGCTGGGGGTGCTCATCGCAGCCTCCGTGGTTGAAAGCAAGAGCCTCAAGGATCTCTACCACCTGCGGTGGGTGCTCCTGCTGTATTTCAGGGAAGCTGGGAGACATTTACATGGCTAACGCGGAAATTTGCCCAAAGCAATATAGAGACAAATCAGATCTTAAAACATTAATTCTGTGGTTGACTATTTATATAAATAATAAAGTCTCTAAGACTTGTAAAGCCGAATACATCAAAATACTTAAACACAAAAATATTTTTAATTTTAAAATTTCTACCTGGTTTTTAAGAGAGTATCATTATTTCAAGGAAATACACGCTGAAGTAGGATAAACAGAATAAAGGAGCATTGTGTCCTCAACCTACTCTCAAATAGGTCAGGAAAAAAAATTACATATATATATAAATTTTATATAATTACACGTAATTTTATATATTTACACACACTCCTAAGCTATATATAAAATTTGTATATAACGTAATTTATATATATATTAGTATAACTTTTATATTATTGTATATGTAGATAGAGAACCTGGACAATGAAGGATGTTCAGTAATTCTTTGTAGTGTGTGTGTAACTTTTCTGGAAGCTTCAAATCATTTCAAAATAAGAGTGATTCGCACAAAAGTCAGAGCAGAGCTCGTTGGTTTGCAGTTGTGATGGGGTCAGAGGCCCACCGGGCCTTGTCTCCACCTCTGGAGGTGACCCTGAGACCCCGAGACTATAAATGTGCTGAGAAATCTGATGACGGCATCTGTTATTTTCCCCTAGTAACTTGGCTCAGCTTTAAAGATTCTTGAAAACATTCTCAAATTATCTGTTCTTTTTCCGTTTGCCAATCTGTGTCAAGCCTCCTGAGCCCAGGGCAGCCTGACTCAGGGCTGACGCTCCTCTCACCCCCAGACTTGCCTTGGCTTGTTCCGACTTGAGGTTGAGGGAGGCAGCCACGTACCACGAGGAGGTGGTGGGGCAGGCCTACATCTGTGACGTGGAGCAGGCCAGGTGAGACGCTGCGGCTGGTGTGGACCCCCTCTCCACTGCATCAGGGCCCCCTGTTCTGACACCCGTAGTGTGAGCATGGACCCCCCTTCCCCACTGCGTCAGGGCCCCCTGCTCTGACACCCCTAGTGTGAGCATGGACCCCCCTTCCCCACTGCAGCAGGGTCCCCTGCTCTGACACCCCCCGTGTGTGCCCCCACTGTGGCATGGACCCCTGCTGTGGTGCCCTCCTCCTGGGCCCCCCATGTGGCACAGAGCCCCCGCTGCAGCACTGATCCCCCCGCCCTCTGCCTGGGCTCAGTGCCGGCCCTGCTCTCAGCTGCATCTCCTGGGGCCCGGGGACCCATCTCCCACCGCAGGATGTTGGGGGTATCCTGGGCCCAGGGGCAGGTCATTACTCAGCAGCCCTCCTGCATCCCATGTCCATGTACAGGGCTGTGTGCAGTAGCCGAGGGGCAGGTGCACGGGTCTGGGTGGGGCGGAGCTGAGGGAGGTGGTGTCCCGGGCACATGGGGAAGGTAGGGCCCCCAGGAGGCAGGAGCTGGCGGGACTCCGCGGTTGGTGCCCAGCAAGGAAGGAGGGCCTGCCTTGTGGATGGGCTGGAGTTCTGGCTAGAGAAAGCCTGAGATTCGTGTTAAACACCCAGGTTGGGATGTCAAATTAGTAGCTGGTTCATGAGCCTACAGTGTGGGAGAGGGAATGGGCTACATGTGGAAAACTGGCAGTCGTCTGTGCTGCTAAACGAGGGGAATTTAAAAAGAACTTTGTAAGCACGTGAGTGGATAGTTGCTTGTTGTGGCTTCTTATTTTGTATTTCTTTGGTTACTACTGAAGTTGAACATTCTCAGGTGCTCTGGCCGTTGCATTTCTTCTTTGGCATAATGACGCTTGTTTTACTTATATTAGCTGCAGAAAAGAAATTGCCTTGAAAAAGGAGAGGAATAAGGAACCTCTATTAGAAGAAAATCTGCCAACACTGAATGAGCCCCCTACTTCGGCCCTGCAGGCAGAGATGAAGCCCCTCGTAGCAAAGGATAAGGTAGCCTCGCTCTGCAGAAGCTGCTTGGCCCCTGGCCCAGCTCCAGCCACTCTGCTTGGACCTATCCTAGTGGCTGAGACCTCCTGATCCTTGTGCCGGCTCCTGGGAAATCCAGGGACTGGCGGGGCGTGTCCCTGCCCCTCCGGCCCTCGGGGAAGACGGCAGGGTCTGAGCTGTGGTTCAGAGAGGACAGGCTGGGGGTGGCCGGTGAGGGGTGGGAGCTCCCACATCAACGGGAAGGGAAGGGCGGTCCCTCGCAGCGGCGCAGAGCAGCTGGGAGGTCTGAGTGCCCCCGCCCTCCGTGCGGTGGGCTTGCCTGTGAAGGAAGTGACCATCCCACGTGTGCTCCAAGGGCACTGGTCACCGTGGCAGTGCCGTCCCTGGGGCTCCCTTTGTGGTGGGCAGTGCCAGGACCCCGGGGTGTGCCAAGTCCCCTGCACCTGGCACTGCTCAGTGGCCTGGCCAGGAGCAGGGACAGGCATCCCGAGAGGACAGCCTGGCCACGGGCCCCAGAGCAGGGACTGGGCTCGGGCGTGCGGGACCGGGGGCAGCGGCGCCAACGGTGCCCACCCTGCACCCAAATGGCCCCCGTGGGCCTGCGCATCTTACAGATCCTGAAGGTAAACGAAGAGACCGGCAGGGGCCTGGACGGAACATCCTTCCCGCTGCTGTGGACCCTCAAGGCCGAAGTCCTGCTGGCGATGGACCTGTACCAGCCTGCGCGGCTGCTGCTGTCAGAGGCATATCTGGCCTTCCAGGTGAGGCCACACCTGCCGGGCCCACCTCACCTGTGGGGGCTCCTCCCCCAGAAGCAGCCCCCCAGGCCCCTGCTAGGATGGAGGCAGGGACCTTCTGTGCTGAAGACTGTTCTGGAGCCTCCGTCTGACTGTGGAGGTCTGTCCACATGCTCTGTCTGTCTGCTCCTCTGGCTTCATTACGGCCCGTTTCCTGTAACTGCAGCGGGTCTGTGCTGTGGGCTCTCTTCCTCCTGGGCTGCGGGGCCGCGTGTGTTTCTGAGCAGGCCCCTCACGGTGCGTGTGGATGATGGGGCCCTCGAGAGGCCGAGGGCTTCAGTTTGTTCTCAGTGGCAGACGGTGTCCCAGGGCCCCAACCTGCTCTGGAGCTCTGTTCTGCTCCTCTGTGTGGGCCCTGCAGGTGTCTGTGGCCGCTCGGAGGTCTCCTGGAAGCCTGGGTTTCGCCAGGCCCCCTTGGAAAGGCTCACTGCAGTGTGGACGCTCAGCCTTCGGCTCAGCCTCCCAGGCCCCTGCTGTCTGCTGGCTTTCCTGAGGCAGCTCGGCCACTCCCCCGGGAGGGACCTCCTTTGTTGGCTCCTGGATGCCTCGGCTCCTGCCTCCTCTCCCCAGGCAGACTGAGACCCTCTTCCTGGGCTCCGTCCCCACAAGGATGGTGCCCTGGGAAGGCCCAGCACAGAGCAGAGCCACCCCATGTGTCCCTCCCTCCCCGAGGGGGCAGCTGGGCTGCAGCGTCAGCGACTCCCAGGGCCCCCGATGGGCAGCTCCGTCTCCATGCGGGATTCAGGATTATTCCCTGGGAGGGGGAGCCAAGGTTGCAGAACTGTTCAAGTTGACCCTTGCTTTGGAACAGAACCCTCGAGAGAGAAACATCTGTAGCTCTCTGTCTCAGGCCAGGGGGACAGTGTGGCAGGGGGAGGGACTGAGACGGCCGTGTGACTGGTGGAGGGGAGCAGCCAGGATGGGCCCTGGGGAAGCGGGGGGACCTGGAGGGGGTGCAGGAGGTCGAGGAGGCGGGGCTGCGAGCCGGCACCCACGGGCCCCGGGCACCGCGACCCCGTCTCCTGGCTTGTGCCTGAGCATCCGGGACCTTCCCAGTCAGCCTCCCTCAGACCCATGAAAGGGTGCTCCACGCACTGTCTGCACCTCCACCCGGCGGCCGCCTGGCCCTCCTGCTGCTGGAGGGGCTGCCTAGATTCTGTGGAACAGGTCTTAACACACACAAGCATTGAGCTCAGTGCTGGGGCCCTTGTCCTGCAGGCTCATCCTTGGGCAGGCACCCGGATGGTGCCTTCGCTCTGTCTCTGCCTCTCTCTGGCTCTGTCTCTCTCCCACCTCAATTTCCTGCCTCTCTCTCTCTCTTTGCCTCTCTGTCTCTGTCTCTATATGTGTCTCTCTCTGTCTCTGTCTCTATATGTGTCTTTCTCTGTCTCTGTCTCTATGTGTGTCTTTCTCTGTCTCTGTCTCTATGTGTGTCTGTCTCTGTCTCTATGTGTGTCTGTCTCTGTCTCTATATGTGTCTCTCTCTGTCTCTGTGTCTATATGTGTCTCTCTCTGTCTCTCTCGCCCACTTCCCCACCCCATCCTCTGTCCACACGCACCTCCTTTGCAGGAGCTGGACGATCCTCTTGCACAGTCCAGATGCCTGCACTTGCTGGCACAGCTCGCCAACAAGGAGAAGAAGCACGGGCAGGCTCGGCGGATGGTGGAGCAGGCCCAGCGCCTGGGAGGGAGTGAGGAGTTCTGGTACCAGTCCACCCTGACCCTGGCGGACACGCTCCTGTCTGCAGAGGGCGAGAGGAGAGAGACCCTGGTGAGGGGCTGCTGTGTGCGGGGCGGGGGCCTGCGGGTGGAGGGTGGCAGGGCCACGGTGACTCCGCCGGGCCTGCCCCAGGTCTGCAAGCTCTTCCAGAAACTCATAGACACCTTCAACGTGCTCAAGAAGGAGAGACCAAACCGAATGCCCATATTGGAATTCATGACCACAGACCTGGAGGCCAGGTAACTTTCTGTGAGGAAGAATGTTAATCACCATGAAAGTTGTGGTGTACTTCTTTCCACTATTAACTCTAAGTCATATTTCGAGCCTGTGAAGTTCAGAGACTCTCAGGACAAGGCCCTGTGTCCGCAGCCGCCTCCCGCACCCCTTCCTTGGCAGCCAGCCTCTCTCGGGACTGGGCGGGCTGGTGGCTTGTTTGTCCCTGGACTCTCAGCTCCTTAGAGTGACTCGATGTCCAGGAAGCCTCTTAAGACTGGGGAAGGTCCGGCCACTCTGCTCCCCACAGCCAGTGTGGGGCGCCCCAGGTGGTCAGCCTCCTCCTGGGGTCTGTCGGTCTGCCTGCCGCTCTCCCCTCCAGTTTTCGGCCCGAGCGTCTGGTCCATGGACACAGCATCAAGCTCTCTGCAGACGCCCAAGGGGCAGGAGGCCGCAGGACAGCCTCCAGGCAGGAACCTCTGCGCTCAGATGAGCAGTGTGTCCCTGAGCCGTCGTCCTGGTTGGTCACTGGTCTTCTGGAAAGCAGCCTCCCATGGCCTCAGCTCCAGCTGCACGGGCCTCTTTCTGGGAACGTGCAGAGCCGGCCGAGGTCTGTCTGTCAAGTCAGACTTGCAGGTCCCGCCTTCACAGAGCAGCTTTTGCTTCACGACCAGAGCGCCGCAGCTTTCGTCTGATTGGGGTTTTCTTTACTCCCTTGTTCTCTGTTGAGCTCTTCCTGTGCTGGGAGAGGGCTCCTCATGGCTGTTCTGTCCCCACCTCTGGGGGGCGCCCCGGTCCTGCCCCAGCAGATGCACCTGGACCCCCAGCTGCAGGTTTGACCTGTGAACAGGCTGCATTTCCACCTGGTTTTCTTTTCTTCCCCAGAGTTCTTTAAGAGAGGGATTTTGAATTTTCAGAGGGATGCTGAGGGCCTGGGGTGGGGAGAGGTTAGTTTCTAACTTCGTGGCATTGTCACCAAAGGGCGTGGCTTGTGGTGTGGAGAGAAGTGTGCTCTCAAGAAGGTGCCCCTCTGGTTTCCCAGAGCCAAGCTGGTGGTGGTGGCTGGCGGCCCTGCCCATCAGTCGCAGCAATGCCCCTGCCCCCGCCCTCGCAGGTGTGTGAACCTCCAGATCAAAGCTGTCCAGGAGCAGCTGGACAGAGACCCCCTGGAGCACTTGTTTCTGATGCTGGAAATAGACAACCGCTTGCTGGAGGTCGAGGAGAAGTTTGCCAGCATCGGCCATAAGGAGAAGTGCGTGGACATTCAGCTGGAGCGGGCCCGCATGAAGAGGTGGGGGGACCCGCTGTGCTCCCTGCCCCGGGGAAGCGCGCAGATGCAGCCTCCCGCCCAGCCCAGGGCACGCGAGCGTAGCTCCGCATCTCGCTCAGGCGTGGACATGCACACCTTTTCACACTCCACCTCACAGGTGACACCTCAGAGGCCAGGAGCTGCCCAGCCCCAGCAGTGTGGTCACCTCCCCGACCGCTCCCATCATCTGCCCATCCCCGCCCCCCGCCTACCCAGGGCCACCCCACCGTGGGGTCCATGCAGGGGTTCAAAACACAGCCAGCAAACCAAAGGCCGGGCATTACAAGTAGCCTCTATGAGGGAAAAGCCACGCGCTGCCTGGGAGCCCCCAGCTAGCAGCTGTGGTCGCCGAAGCCGCTGGGGTCCTTGCAGGGCTTAGGGACACTCAGACACGGGCAGGGAAGCGGGGGCCCTCCGGCCCCCGGACGGCAGCGCTGCCGCAGCGCCGGCATGCCAGCTCCAGACGGTGCGTGCGCGGTCCTCCATCGCTCTTCCAGATAGACTGAGAGGATCCCTCCAGGTAAAACACCTGATTACAAGATTTAGAGTACTAATGAAATATACATCGTAATTACATGAAAACTGCACGTACTCGTCTCGTGCTGACCATGTGACGCTTTGACGGTTTTGTTCTAAAGGCCACTCTTCTTCTGATAAAGGTTGTGTGCCCAAAGTGAGAAATACGAAGAGCAGAGAACTGCACGGTACTTGGAAGCATATGACCTGGCCCAGAGAGCCGTGGCTGGAGCGGTGGACCTGTTTCTCAGTGTCCAGAGCTTACTGTCCCTTCATGACGTAAGGACATTATGTGAATTTTACCTCAATTTTTAAAAATCCCAGTTAAAAAGTGTTGTGATTTAAAAAAAAAAAAAATCCCAGAAAGCTACGGGAGAGATGACCAAATATTTGGAAAGTAAATAGCATACACCAGAATAACTGTGGGCCAGAGAAAAAATCAGAAGGGAAACTATTTTGAACTATAGTATGTGTGTGGTCGGGGGTGGCACGTATCAAAATGTGTAAGAAATCTCTAATGCAGCACTTAGGGGAGCTTTTGTAGCACCAAATACTTGTGTGAGAAGAGGAAAAAACCCTAAATCACTTACCTCAACATGAAAGTAGAAAGAGCAAATCAAACTCAAAATAAGTAGAAGAAAAGAAATTGAAGACCACAGTGGAAACCAATGAAATAGAGAACTGAAAACTGGAAAAGCCAACAAAGCCAAATGCTGTTTCTTTAAGGAGATCAATAAATTGATAAACTTCTAGTCAGATTGATTAAAAAGAGAGAAAGAATATAAATGACCAATATCAGAAATAAGAGATGTAACATCACTATAGACCCCGCATGTTGAACATATAATAAGGGAATATCATGAAAAACTTTACGTCATATGTTTGACAATGGAGATGAAATGGAAAACGCCTTGGAAGACACAAACGACCACAGCTCAGTCAAAAAGAGAGAGATAATGTGAGTAGCCCTCAATTGATTAAATAAATTGAATTTGTAGTTAAAAGTTTTTCCATGAAGAAAATGTCAGACCCATATGAATTTACTAGAGAATACCAGCAAGCATTTAAGGGAAAAAATAATGCCAGTTCTGTGTAGATTGTTTGGGAAAACTGAAAGGGAGGGAATACATCCCAACTCTTCTGTAGGGCTGGTGTCAGTGTGATACCAAAACAAGATAAAGATACTAAGAAAAACCCTATAGACAGTTCTTCTTCATGATCATAGATGTAAAAATTCTAAACAAAATATGGGAAATTAAGTCCAACAATGTGTAAAAAGGATAATATACCAGGTTGATCCCAGGACTTGTGTAACATTCAAAAATCAATCAGTTTGGTTCACCAGATATTTTTAAAAATTAAACATTATTGGACTTCCCTGGTGGTGTAGTAGATGAGAATCCACCCACCAACGCAGGGGATGGGGGTTGATGCCTGGTCTAGGAAGATCCCACCCCCGTGGAGCAGCTCACCCGCGTGCCACAGCCACTGGCCGCGTGCTGCGATGTGCGCGCCTACAGCCTCCGCAGCAAGAGCAGCCCACAGCACTAGGCAGCAAGCCCAGCTCGCCACAACCAGAGGAAGCCTGTGTGCAATGACAGAAGACCCAGCGCAACCAGAAAGAAGAGAGTTATAAGAAGAAAGCATTTAACAAGATCCAGCATCCATTCCTGATTTAAAAAAAAGCAAAACCTCTTAGCAAACTGTTAATAGAAGTGATCTTCCTCAGTCTGATTAAGGGCATCACATGTTGACAGACTGAATGCCTTTTCCTTAAGATGAGGAATAAGATAGTAATGTGTCCTCCACCAGTTCGATCCAGAATGCTATTAGGGTTCTAGCCAATTCAATAAGGCAAGACAAAGAAACTAAAGCATTCAGATTAGAAACGAACATGTAAAACTGTCTTTGTTCACAGATAATGTGCTTGTCTGTGTAGAAACCTTGTGCAACTACAGGAAAATACAGCTGCTACTGCTAAGGAGTGAGCTTGACAAGGTTGCACGATGCAAGAACAGTACACAAACACTAATTGTACATCTCCATACACCAATAATATCAATGTATATTAAATATGACAGCATACATATGAAACTCCCATACAATTGTTCTCCTATGTTATTCGGAGAAGGCAATGGCAGCCCACTCCAGTACTCTTGCCTGGAAAATCCCATGGAGGGAGGAGCCTGGTAGGCTGCAGTCCATGACACGACTGAGCGACTTCACTTTCACTTTCATATGAAATTTGACCCAGAAAGTGAAAACTCGTACCCTGAGAACCACAAAACATTGCTAGAAAAATTACACAATACCTAAATCAATGGAAAGGTATATTAAGTTCATGGCTCAGGAGACTTGATGTTATTAAGATGTCAATTCTCCCCCTAAATTATCTACAATCCTAATCAAGATTCTGCAGGGTTTTTTAAAATAGAAATTGACAAAGTGACTTTTAAATCTATGTGGAATTTAAAAGGCCTAACATAGCCAACACAACTCTGAAAAAGAACAAAGTTGGAGGCCTAACGTTACCTGATTTTAAGACTTACTGTAAAGCTATGGGTGAATAATTTAACTCAGATGACCATAATATCTACTACTGTGGGCAAGAATCCCTTAGAAGAAATGGAATAGCCCTCACAGTCAACAAAAGTGTCCGAAATGCAGTGCTTGGATGGAATCTCAAAGATGACAGAATGATCTCTGTTCGTTTCCAAGGCAAACCATTCAGTATCACAGTAATCCAAGTCTATGCCCCGACCAGTAATGCTGAAGAAGCTGAAGTTGAACAGTTCTATGAAGACCTACAAGACCTCTAGAACTAACACCCAAAAAAGTTGTCCTTTTCATTATAGGGGATTGGAATGTAAAAGTAGGAAGTCCAGAAATATCTGGAGTCACAGGCAAATTTGGCCTTGGAGTACAGAATGAAGCAGGGCAAAGGCTAATAGAGTTTTGCCAAGAGAACACACTGGTCATAGCAAACAACCTCTTCCAACAACACAAGAGAAGACTCTACACATGCACACATCACCAGATGGTCAATACCAAAATCATATTGATTATATTCTTTGCAGCCAAGGATGGAGAAGCTCTATACAGTCAGCAAAAACAAGACCGGGAGCTGACTGTGGCTCAGATCATGAGCTCCTTATTGCCAATTTCAGAGTTAAGTTGAAGAAAGTAGAGAAAACCACTAGACCATTCAGGTATGACCTAAATCAAACCCCTTATGATTATACAGTGCAAGTGACAAGTAGACTCAAGGGATTAGACTTGATAGAGTGCCTGAAGAACTATGGACGGAAGAGGTTCATGACATTGTACAGGAGGCAGGGATCAAGACCATCCCCAAGAAAAAGAAATGCAAAAAGGCAAAATGGTTGTCTGAGGAGACCTTAAAATAGTTGTGAAAAGAAGAGAAGTGAAAGGCAAAGAAGAAAAGGAAAGATATACTCATCTGAATGCAGAGTTCCAAAGAATAGTAGAGAGAGATAAGAAAGCCTTCCTCAGTGATCAATGCAAAGAAATAGAGGAAAACAGTAGAATGGGAATGACTAGAGATCTTTTCAAGAAAATTAGAGATACCAAGGGAACATTTCATGCCAAGATGGGCACAATAAAGGACAGAAATGGTATGGACCTAACAGAAGCAGAAGATATTAAGAAGAGGTGGCAAGAATACACAGAAGAACTATACAAAAAAGATCTTCATGACTCAGATAACCACGATGGTGTGATCACTCACCTAGAGCCAGACATGCTGGAATGCGAAGTCTAGTGGGCCTTAGGAAGCATCACTACAAACAAAGCTAGTGGAGGTGATGGAATTCCAGTTGAGCTGTTTCAAATCCTAAAAGATGATGCTGTGAAAGGGCTGCACTCAATATGCCAGCAAATTTGGAAAACTCAGCAGTGGCCACAGGACTGGAAAAGGTCAGTTTTCATTCCAATCCCAGAGAAAGGCAATGCCAAAGAATGCTCAAACTACCGCACAATTGCACTCATCTCACATGCTAGTAAAGTAATGCTCAAAATTCTCCAAGCCAGGTTTCAACAATACATGAACCGTGAACTTGCAGATGTTCAAGCTGGATTTAGAAAGGGCAGAGGAACCAGAGATCAAATTGCCAACATTCGTTGGATCATTAAAAAAGCAAGAGAGTTCCAGAAAAAACATTTACTTCTGCTTTATTGACTCCGCCAAAGCCTTTGACCATGTGGATCACAACAAACTATGGAAAATTTGGAAAGAGATAGGAATACCAGACCACCTGACCTGCCTCTTGAGAAATCTGTATGCAGGTCAGGAAGCAAGAGTTAGAACTGGACATGGGACACCAGACTGGTTTCAAATAGGGACAGGAGTAATGTCAAGGCTGTATATTGTTGCCCTGCTTATTTAACTTATATGCAGAGTACATCATGAGAAACGCTGGACTGGAAGAAACACAGCTGGAATCAAGATTGTCAGGAGAAATATCAATAACCTCACATATGCAGATGACACCACCCTATGGCACAAAGCGAAAAAGAACTAAAGAGCCTCTTGATGAAAGTGAAAGAGGAGAGTGAAAGTGTTGGCTTAAGGCTCAACATTCAGAAAACTAAGATCATGGCATCTGGTCCCATCACTTCATGGCAAATAGATGGGGAAACAGTGGAAACAGTGACAGACTTTATTTTTTTGGTCTCCAAAATCACTGCAGATGTTGACTGCAGCCATGAAATTAAAAGACACTTGTTCCTTGGAAGAAAAGTTTTGACCAACCTTTCAAATCCTGAAAGATGATGCTGTGAAAGTGCTGCACTCAATATGCCAGCACATTTGGAAAACTCAGCAGTGGCCACAGGACTGGAAAAGGTCAGTGTTCATTCCAATCCCAAAGAAAGGCAATGCCAAAGAATGCTCAAACTACCGCACAATTGCACTCATCTCACACGCTAGTAAAGTAATGCTCAAAATTCTCCAAGCCAGGCTTCAGCAATATGTGAACCGTGAACTTCCTGATATTCAAGCTGGTTTTAGAAAAGGCAGAGGAACCAGAGATCAAATTGCCAACATCCGCTGGATCATGGAAAAATCAAGAGAGTTCCAGAAAAACATCTATTTCTGCTTTATTGACTATGCCAAAGCCTTTGACTGTGTGGATCACAATAAACTGTGGAAAATTCTGAAAGAGATGGGAATACCAGACCACCTGACCTGCCTCTTGAGAAATCTGTAGGCAGGTCAGGAAGCAACAGTTAGAACTGGACATGGAACAACAGACTGGCTCCAAATAGGAAAAGGAGTACATCAAGGCTGTATATTATCACCCTGCATGTTTAACTTATATGCAGAGTACATCATGCGAAGTGCTGGACTGGAAGAAACACAAGCTGGAATCAAGATTGCCGGGAGAAATATCAATAACCTCAGATATGCAGATGACACCACCCTTATGGCAGAAAGTGAAGAGGAACTCAAAAGCCTCTTGATGAAAGTGAAAGTGGAGAGTGAAAAAGTTGGCTTAAAGCTCAACATTCATGTGTAATTTTACACATGAAGAAGATCATGGCATCCGGTCCCATCACTTCATGGGAAATAGATGGGGAAACAGTGGAAACAGTGTCAGACTTTACTTTTTTGGGCTCCAAAATCACTGCAGATGGTAACTGCAGCCATGAAATTAAAAGACGCTTACTCCTTGGAAGGAAAGTTATGACCAACCTAGATAGCATATTGAAAAGCAGAGACATTACTTTGCCAACAAAGGTCCGTCTAGTCAAGGCTATGGTTTTTCCTGTGGTCATGTATGGATGTGAGAGTTGGACTGTGAAGAAGGCTGAGCGCTGAAGAATTGATGCTTTTGAACTGTGGTGTTGGAGAAGACTCCTGAGAGTCCCTTGGACTGCAAGGAGATCCAACCAGTCCATTCTGAAGATCAGCCCTGGGATTTCTTTGGAGGGAATGATGCTGAAGCTGAAACTCCAGTACTTTGGCTACCTCATGCGAAAAGTTGACTCATTGGAAAAGACTCTGATGCTGGGAGGGATTGGGGGCAGGAGGAGAAGGGGACGACAGAGGATGAGATGGCTGGATGGCATCACTGACTCGATGGATGTGAGTCTGAGTGAACTCCGGGAGTTGGTGATGGACAGGGAGGCCTGGCGTGCTGCGATTCATGGGGTCGAGAAGAGTCGGACACGACTGAGCGACTGAACTGAAATGAGATAGCATATTAAAAAGCAGAGACATTACTTTGCCGACAAAGGCCCGTCTAGTCAAAGCTATGGTTTTTCCAGTAGTCAGGTATGGATCTGAGAGTTGGAGTATAAAGAAAGCTGAACACTGAAGAACTGATGCTTTTGAAGTGTGGTGTTGGAGAAGACTCTTGAGAGTCCCTTGGACTGCAAGGAGATCCAACCAGTCCATCCTAAAGGAAACCAACTGTGAATATTCATTGGAAGGACTGATGCTGAAGCTGGAACTCCACTACTTTGGCCACCTGATATGAAGAACTGACTTGTTGGAAAAGACCCTGATGCTGGGAAAGATTGAAGGCAGGAGGAGAAGGGGACGATAGAGGATGAGATGGTTGGATGGCATCACCAAGTCAATAGACATGAGTTTGAGTAAACTCCGGGAGTTGGTGATGGACAGGGAAGCCTGGCGTGCTGCAGTCCACGGGGTCTCAAAGAGTCAGACACGTCTGAGCGGCTGAACTAAACCGTAAAGCTATGGGAATCGAGATAGTGTGGCTTTAATGTAAAATTACACATCAGTGGAACATAATAGAGAATGTAAAAATAGACACATGCATACAGAAAGAAAACTGACTTTCAGCAAAGGTGCAAAGAGAGTTCAGTGAAGAAGGGCTCACCTTTAAAACAAAGCTGCTGGAACAACTGGACGTCCATCCCCCAGAATTACCCTTCCGTTCATACCTCACACTACGTGTAAGAACCAGCTCAAGACTGGTCACAGGGCTACATGTAAGAGCTGAAACTGTGACACTTTTAGAAGAAAACATAGGAAAATGCCTCTGCAGCCTTAAAGTTTAGCAGATGAGACCAAAATCTTTCTTACCCATGAGACCAAAATCATAATCCATCAAAAAAAATTTTATAAATTGGACTCAGCTCTTCAAAAGACACCATTAAGAAAATGCAAAGACAAGTTGCCAACTGGGAGAAAATATTTACAAATCATTTATCTGACAAAGGTCTTGTATCTAGAATATATTAATGTAAAGAACTTTCAAAATAGACATAAGTAACCCAATAATAACGGGCTAAACATGTGAACAGACCTTTCTTCAAAGAAAATACGTGGATGGTAAATAATCACAAAAGACGGCAAGTTTATTAGTGAGTCGGAAAAACCGCCACACAACTGTTAACACGGCTCCAACTTGAAGGACCAACTGCACCAAATGTTATCAGGACGTAAGACACTGGGACAGCCCCCTGGGCTGCCAGTGGGGACAGCAGGGGCGACCACCTTGGGAACGGTTTGGCGGTTTCGTGAAGAGCGAAGGCACGGCCCCGTGTGGCCCAGCCACCCCGCTCCTGGGCGTGTGCCCCACACAGACGCGTGTGCGAACGCTCACTTCAGGGCTCTTTGCCACAGCCCCAAACTGGGGGTGTGGGAGCAGGCGGGCAGATGGCCTCGGCAGAGTGCAGCTCATCCGTGTGAAGGGACTCACCGCGCCCCGCGCTGCAGTCCGTGGGGTCGCAGAGAGTCTGACATGGCTGAGCGACGGAACAACTCCCAGGATGGACACAGCCTGCAGAGAGCACGTGCTCTGCGGTTCCATTACGTAAAATCAGGAAGAGCCACTGACTGACCGAGCCGAGCCGGAAGAGAGGCTTGCCTAGGAAGGAGAAGCGGAGGGAGGGTGGGCGGGGCCTGACGGTGGGCGGGGACTGGTGGGCGTGGCGGTGGGCGTGGCGGGGGCGGGGCGGTGGGCTGGGCTCGCCTAGGAGGGAGAAGCGGAGGGAGAGGCGGGCGGGGCCTGACGGTGGGCGGGGACTGGTGGGCGTGGCGGTGGGCGTGGCGGGGGCGGGGCGGTGGGCTGGGCTCGCCTAGGAGGGAGAAGCGGAGGGAGAGGGTGGGCGGGGCCGACGGTGGGCGGGGCCTGGCAGCGGGCGGGGCCTGGCGGGCGGGCTGCCCAGGCGGTGGTTCCCGCCCTGATGGTCGCACCCCTCAGTTACAGAATGTCAGCAGCCCTTTGATGCGAAGACTGCGGCACCTCAGGCTCAGCCTCGTGGAGGGCTGTCTGGACACGCTGCAGCTCACCTGGGAGGACGCCCGGCAGCGGCAGCTGGAGCAGAGCTCCACGGACAAGCTGCTGTCCGACTTCCTGCAGAGCCCCAGTGACTACACCGCTGTCGGCCTGGTAACGTCCCCGGACACGCGCTGGCCCCCCCCCCCCCCCACCGTGTGCCTGACCAGCTATTGGGAACCCAGAAGGTCGGGGTTCATAAACGTCCCCCGAGATCTCTGAGCAGAGGGGTTCTCTGCCCCGGTAGCTCCCAGCAGCCCAAAAAGGCCCGTCTAATTGGCTAATGAGATCGGGGTCTGCCTGGGGGAGGTGCCCCTTCCCAAGGCGGGTGCTCTGACGGCTGTGTCGCCACAGGAAGCTGTCCATAAAGGTGAGCTGCCATCTGTTAAAAAGATGAGTTACATCTGCAGAACGATTCTGAGGAAAATGTGTTCTGTTCTTAGACTGTTTCAGATTTCATCAAGTGTGGACCCAATTAATTTGACGTAACTAAATGAACCAAATGAGTCCTAAATGGAACTCAGTACAAACTCATGTCCTTGTCAGTTCAGTTCAGTTCAGTAGCTCAGTCACGTTCAGCTCTCTGCGACCCTATGGACTGCAGCACACCAGGCCTCCCTGCCCATCACCCACTCCCATCCTTGTCAACCTGCCCCAAACTGAGGCTCCTCAGCAGACTCTAGAACCTCCCAGCACCTGAGCCTTGGAGACCCTCGCCACATTGCAGGGCTGTTGGAGGGTGGGGCCCGGGTGGGCAGCAGCGGCGGCCCTTGTTGACTGAGGTGGTTTGTGTCCCTGAAGAAGTGGTTCAACCTGAAGCACAGCCTGGCGCACGTGGTGCTGGCGCAGCTGGGGAGCCTGCAGTCGCTGAGCACGGAGTGCGAGGAGCCTCACCCGCGGCTCCTGGGCCTGGCCGGGAAGGCGCTGCGCCTGCTGGCTGAGAACTGGGACCTCCTGCTGCCCGCCTGCTCCTGGGAGGAGAGCCTCTGGGTGCGTTCTGCTGACTCCCAGACTGACCGCTTAGGCCTAAAAAACAAAAATATATTCAGAGCTCACTGGATCTTTGTAAGAACTGGGGTAGAAAACAAGCCTTGAATTGTCTGGGGTGAAGAAGCATGGTGTGGGCTGTGGAGGGAGGAAAAGGCAGGCCAAAGGCCTGACCCCCGGAGGAAGGATGCGAGAGGGAGCAGGGGCAAGCAGGACAGGCCGTCCTATGTGGAGCATCCCACCCCCGCCCCAAATGGGGGTGTTCCTGGGCGGTGGCTCCTGGCGCCTCCCCCACCCCAGCAGCTCTGTGCCTGAGGACCGGGCCCCTGCCCTACCCAGGGATCGGTCCTGCCCACTCTCGCTGCCACCCCCCACTCCCCGCCCCCACCCACCCACACGGTCCAGGGAAGCCCTCCTCCCGACAGCCGTGCCAGTGCACCCAGGACCGCCCTCTTCTCTTCAGTACCCACCCCTGCCAGGTTGCCCTGCAGGCCTGGTGCCCCTGAGGAAGCCCCTGCCCCTAGGAAGGGATTCTGGTGACAGCCGCCACCGTGGGAGCTCCTGGTCGTCGTCCTAAATGCCTCTGTAGATGCCAGAAGGCACCTGCCCAGCTGCAGCCAGGCCGGCCCCAGGGACCTGGCCGGGTGCACAGCCCTGGGGTCAGCTCAGTGGCAGCTGTCCGGGTCTCCAGGCCCTGAGACGTGACTCACGTTTGGGGGAATTGGTGGCATCCGGGTCTCCAGGCCCTAAGACGTGACTCACGTTTGGGGGAATCTGTGGCATTGTGGCCCTGCATTCAACTGGTATTCACTGAGCACCTGAAAAGGTGGCTCTGAGTCAGGTAGATACAGACCAGACATGTGGCGCCTCGTGAGCGGGCGTCCGTCAAGGAAGCTGCGCTCACCACACGCCCGCTCGGAGGGGCTACCCATCTCTGTCTTATCCTCGCAGACCCAGGGCTCCCCCAATCTGAGTCTCCTGGGCCCGCTGCCCCCCAAGCAGGTCCCTCTGGCCTCCCAAGGACCCCTTCAGGGTGCCTTGTCCTGCAGAGGAGACAAGAGGAGCCTTGGCCCCTGGGCCCCTGGGGCAGATGGGCACCCGGCTCCCCCAGGCCTGGTGCTCGAGGGAGGGTATTTGCAGAGCCTGAAGGGGCGCGGCACAGAAGGCCACCCCACGGGCATGCCAAGGCTCCTCCCTGCGGCACCTGCTAGGTGCCAGCTTCTCTGCCAGGCCCCCACCGGTCACCTAAATCAGCGAAGGATGGGCTGCAGCTGACCTGCCGCACCCCTCACCGAGGGGTCCTGCCGAGACGCGCATCCACACTGCCCCAGGCACTGACTGGAGGGGTGTCCTCCGCAGGGGGCCGCTGAGCTGAGCAGCCTCAGGGGTCTGGAGGTCAACCAGGAGGACCCAGAACATGAAGGGCTCTACAGTGAACTGCCGTCCTTCAGGGCCACCCCCGAGGAGCGGAGGAAGGGCTGGGACCAGAGGGTACGCCGGCCCCCGCCCAGCGCCAGGCCGCCCGGCCCGCAGAGCCCGCCTGAGTCTGAGCTCCCCCCGCAGAGGAGGGTGGTGCTGGCCCAGCAGTACCTGGCCCAGGCGTCCGAGGTGCTGCTGCAGTGCCTGCACGGGGCCCTGGGCAGCAACCTCCTGGACATCGCTGCGGCCGCCAGCCTGGAGATGGTGGAGTGCATAGGCATCCTGGAGCCCGCGACCGCCTGCCAGTTCCTTGCGCTGTCTCAGGTGTGCTCTGCTCTGGGCCCCTTCTGCAAGGCCCCCCCTTGGCCACTGGGGAGAGGGAGGCCCCCGGAGACCCCGGTGCTCCCTCTGCCGGCGGCCCCACCCACCAGGCTACGACTGGGCTCCGCTTTAAGGACAGTGCTCATTGGAGGAGGCACCCCAGGTACCTGGAGAAGGGGGCCCGGCCCCCCATCGCAGTTCCCGTGGGCGCACGAGCAGCGGAAGCCCCCAGGCTTGTGTTCCTGGGGCTCGGGAGAGCAGAGCACTCTCCTCCCTGCGTCCTGAGCCGGCAGGCCCGCGGGCTCAGCGGTGAAGGCCGCCTCACCCGGCCTCTAGGCTGTGCCAGCCACCTGGAGGAGCGCCTGGGTGCCCACCTGCCACGGACAGTGCCCAGGCCCCCATGGCAGCCTCCGCGGTCTGTTTCAGAGCTGCTCGGCCTCTGAGAGGATGCGCGATGTCCTGCTCGCCGCCACAGCCAACACCAGCAGCTCACAGCTGGCTGCGCTGCTGCAGCTTCAGGACAGGCTGAGGCGCCAGGAGAGGACGTCCACCAACCTGTGTGCCAGCGTGGAGCAGAGACTGGCCGCCATATCCAAGGTAAACCAGCCGAGGCCACCCTTGAGCCTGCCCCGCCCCGCAGCTCTGCAGATGCCCTCGGACCAGGTGCAGATCCCGGCCCTGCCTCCCGCTTGCTGTGTGGTTCTGGGAGAGCCACTCCCCATCTCTGAGCTGCAGCTTCTCATGGGCCCAGCGGGGAGAGAGCTCACCTTCAGCATTGGCTGGACTCTGCAAACTCACAGTACAGACACCCAGACCTGCGAAGGTCGTGAAGGACCATCGGGAGGACGGGGCTCTAGGGGGGTCCATTTCAGTTCATGCTGTGTTTGAGGAAATGTTTTATATTCAGCCAAGTCTTAGAATTTAATTTTGGAAGAAATTTGCAGAGCATGGTAGCTAATAGAACCTCCTCTTTTATTTAGACTAGCAAATATGAATTGGAAACTAAAGAAAGTAAACTTGATGAAATTGAATACAGAAAACAGGCCAGAACACTCTGGTCAAGCCCACCCTCCTCCTCTGTGGGGCTTCCATGGCCGCTGGTGTGGGCAGACCTCGCACCCCTCGATCCAGGCTGCCTTTCTCCTTCTGACCAGTAGGGATGGGATGACTCTCTGTGCACGGCCGTAACTGTGTGTGCCGGGGGTGTTAGCGGCAGCCCTGGCCTCCAGTGCCTTCCCATGTGACACCCCAGAAATGTCTCCAGGCCAAGAGCCCTGCCGTGACCCAGGGACAGGAATCCCCTCTCCTGCAGGGCAGGGCCAGCCTGGAGGAGGTGAGAGGCAGTCTGTAAACCCTGGGAAAACTCATCAGTTGAAAGCCCGGCAGTCTTCTGCTGAGACACGGTACTGGAGAGGACGCCCCAGCGGCCAGTCAGCGGGGACCCGCGTCCCCAGCCCGTGAGCACCAGAGACACAGCTTCAAATGTGTGAACAGAACCGACTCAAACAGGAGCCGCAGACAGATCCTCGGCTCCGTGGGGAGGCTGGACCCATCCTGGCAGTTGCTGGTAGAAAGAGAAAATGAATCGGCAGCAACCTGCAGAAGTGTGCGGGAACGTCCCCAAGTGCAGGAGGCCTGCACGGACATGGCCCGATGTTCATGGAACGAGGAGCCAGGAAGGAGCAGGCGCACCTGCCCCCCCCAGGTGTGTGTGGAACCTCTACCAAGTGGACCGTCACTGGCCGCTGGATGCCTCAGCAGATGCCAAGTGCTGAAATCACTCAGAGTTTGTTTTCTAACCACAAGGAAATTAAAACATAAATCAATAACTAAAAGATACATGTAAAAAAAAATGCAATTTCCTTGAAATTAAACAGTATGTCTATCATCATCAATTGGTCAGAGAAGAAATGACAATGGAATTTACAAAATATTTTAAATTGACTTAAAGAATGAAAATACTATATATGAAAACCTAGGAGCCTTGTCTAAAACAGGGTTTAGGGAAAAATACACCCTTGAGTACAAAAAGAAAGCCTTAAAAAACTGATTTAAACTTTGATTTCAAGAAGCTAGAATAAAAACATTTAAGAAAAAAGGAAAACAAGTGAGAGACAGAACAACAGAAACCATGAAATTAAATCACGCCTCCGGCAGAGGAAATCGGTAACAGCAAGAATGGGTTCCCAGGGGCGGACTGCCAATAGTAAAACTGATAGACACTTAGGAAGACCTGACGAAGAAAAGACAGAAATTTCAGGATAGGTGATATGACATCATGAGATCCTTCAGACATCGAAAAACTAATAAGAGACTGTTTTTATAACCTTACTCTAATAAATTTGACAATTTGAATGAAATGGACAAATTCCTCAAAAAATATAACCTACCAAAGCTGACAATAGAAAATCTGAATAACTTAATCTCTCTTCAAGAAGTGAAGCCTTAACACCATCACAAAGACAGTCCCAGACCCAGTTGGCTTCACCAACAAATTCCCCCAAACACTGAAGGAAGAAATGATCCTTCAGGGACCAGGAGCAAGAAGAACACTCCCTGACTCTCTTCAGAGAGGCCCCACGAGCCTCCATACTGAAGACCCAGCGAGGACCTCACATGCGGGGAAAAATCTCTTATCGCCGTGGACACAAAGTATCAGCCAGAAGGCCCAGCGACTGTGAAGGGATAATGCAGGAGGATCAGATGCTGTGCACCATGCAGTCCAGTATTTTAACTCGTTCAATATAGTCCACCGTATTAACAGGAGGAAAAGGAGAAAATCATAAGGCCATCTTGATAGATGCAGAAAAACTGTCAAAATTCAACACCAGCCCGTGATTTCAAAAAATCAAGATAGGAGATAATTTTATTTATTTGTAATTGAAGGGTGATTGCCTTACGGCGTTGTGCTGGTTTCTACCAAACACCAACATGAATCGGCCAAGGGTTTACCCCTGCCCCGCCCCCTCCCTCCCCACCCACCCCTCTAGGTGGTTACCCAGCCCGGGTGTGAGTTCCCTGAGTCACATAGCAGTTTCCATTGGTTCTCTGGCTTACATATGGTAATGTATGTTTCCATGTTACTAAGAAAATAATTTCCTTAATTTGATAAAGAATATCTTTAAAACTCTATAGCAAAGATCATACTATACATTAATTTTCAGAAAAATTCTGAAAACTTTTCTCCTAGAGTTGAAATGACACAAGAAAGCTATCACACTTCTATTCAATAGAACAGTTAGACTAGAAAAAGGAATAAAGGGCAGAAGCATTGAAAAGGGAGAAGTAAACCTGTACTCACAGTCAGCGTGATTGTGGGCCTCAAAAGTCAGCGTCTCTGAGACACAACATGCAGACGGTGGGAGGCCGCGGCTGCCGGCTGTGCCGTGGCTGCGGCTCCGTACGCCAGTTACAAGCAGCGACGGTGTCTGAATAACCGTTTTCAGTGCCATCAAAACCAATCAAACACCTAAGGAAAACCCAATAAAAGACACACGGTCTCTACCCCCAAAACCACAAACGTCTCTAAGGAAAATTCAAAAAGAACTGACTAAGCAGAGAGGCAGCCGCGTCTGGGGGATGTAAGGAAGTGCCAGCTTCTGAAACAGGATAGCAGGACCTGCTTGAAGCGGCGGAAGAGACGACAGAGAAAGGCCAGGAACAGGCCCGCCACGCACGCCTGACTCACATCGAGGGCGACTGCTGGGCGGGGAGGGGACGGTGCCTCCCCCTGAGGAGGTGACACAGCAGAGCTCGCGGACGCCGCTTTCGGAGACGAGCCTCCTCATCACCAGGAAGCAGGTACTTACTACACGCTGCACTGCACGGACGTGAAGAACCTCTGTTCATCAGAACCACAGCCCAGGAGTCAAAGGCAGAGCTCAGAGGTCCAGCACACTCCCGGAGTGACCGGGAGCTGGAATCCTGTGTGGAGAAAGGAGGCGGCCCGCTCTCAGGAAGAGAAAGACTGAGCTTCCAATAGAGGAAATTCACAAGGCTGGACTGTCACAGAAGATACCCAAACGGCCAGTAAACTTTTAAAACGTTTCACTGGTCATCAGAGAAACGCAAAACTTAAAACCCTGCCCAAGTGCTACTGGACGTCCACCAGAGGGGCGGAAAACACCCAGGGCTGAAGAGGAGAGGGCCCCGGTGGGGGTGGGGGTAGGCTCCGTCCGCACGTAGCCCCTTGGGAAGTGAGTTCAACTCAGCAACTCTCCCTGCGGGCTGTGGTCCCCAAGGACAGACGTCACAGCAGTATTAGTGCCCACTGGCCACAGGCGGATGAGAGGCTGTGGCTCCCCCGTGGGACACTGCAGGCGTAAAGGGCAACAGGGTCAGCTGCCACGGGTGCCAGCCTGGAGGGACCCCGGACGCTGGGCGTGGCCGCTGGAGCGGAGGAGGTCTGGCCCCTGTAACTCATCCCCCAGACTGGGGCGCACGGTCTCCCCCTGCTTCGCTCCGTCTGCTCCGCTGGAACAGGCGTTCCCCGCGCCCCCTGCAATGGACCTGAGTGTGCACACTGGTCAGTCGCTGCAAACCTGAAGCTCATTTCATCAGAAAGTGGGGAGAGGGTGTGAGCGGCTCCTCTCTGGGGGTGGTCTGCGGGCTGCCTGTGGCTCCTGCTGCAGACCCGCAGGAAAGGGGCTGAACCGCACCACCTACCGGCTGGGAGACTGCGGGCCTCCGGGCCTGTGTCTGCTGGGGGTTGGGGGAGGCGCCGCGCGGAGCGGAGGGGCGGGGCCGCCGGGCCCTCCGCGGCGCTGGGTCCGTGTCTTCCCGGCGGTGCCCGCGGCGAGGTCCGCGTGCCTCTGCTGCCCCCTGGCGGCGGCCGCCGGCCCGGACTGACCCCGAGTGTCACCCGCAGGCTTGGCAAAACCTCGGGGTCACCGAACAGCACTTTAACCTCTTGAATGACATTCCCCCCACAATACGGATCGTCTTTCTGCACCACTGCAGGGACAGGTGAGGCCTTCTCCCCTGTCCCCCAGCTGCTCCCCAGGACCCTGCCCCCTGCTCCAGCGGTCGCTGTGGACACAGCACAGGCCAGGGTGGGCCGCCCTTTGGGATGGTGTGGGTGGACCGTCCCTCTGCCAGGGTGCCCAGGCTGACGGGTATGACGGCGGGGGGCTGGGCACAGTGCCGCATCCTGCCAGCACACAGCCCTGGCCTAAAGGGCATGGTTGAAGTGCAGCAGAACCCCTGGTCTGCCGGCCTTGGGTAGCGGGGCGGGGGGGTGGGGTGCTGTGTGACTCCATGTCCTGACTTGTCTGAGGTTCAAGGAAGGGCCTCATGTCGGGGGGGTGGCACCGAGTCTGCCTCTTCTGGGCTCCTCTGGGACCCCACCCTGTCCTGCCAACAGGACCCATCTGTACGGCGCCTCCTACGACAAACCCAAGTCCATCCCTGCTGCCAAAGGCAGAATACTCCAGACAGGGGGTGAGTCGTGGCACAGCACCGTCCTCTGTGGAGTGGGGGCGTCCCTGGGAGGGCGGGACAGACGGAGACCTGAGACTTCTCCACCACCCCCCTCCCCGGGTTGCCAGCCCCCATCCAGGCATCTTTCCCAGGTAGGGAGGGGGCATCAGGTGGAAGCAGCAGAGCCTGGCCCATGTGCCTCTCACTGGGGAGACCCCCCCCCAACATTCCCTCTCCAGCTCCTTCTTCAGCCTCAGCACTTCATTCCACCTGCCCATTCATTTACAACCACAGATAGAGAGCCATTTGCTCTGTCCCAGGACCCCTGGCTACTTCCTGGTGCCCCGAGGGCCTGTCCCCGCTCCTGAACGTCAACAGGAGTGGTACCAGCCACCTGTCCCCTGCCGGGGGACCGACCCCCCGCTCCCTGCTGGCCCCTCACTGTGTCTGCAGAGCAGCCTTGGCACGTTGCAGAGGCCGAGTTTCTGTCTGCCTTCCTTCCCAACCTCTCTGGCTGTCCCCCCTCCAGCGGGGTTCTGGTGCTGACTCCTGGGGAAGGTCCCAAAGCTTTGCCCATAGCTTGCCACCCCCCATCAAGTCTGGTGGTGCACAGGGCTCCGTCCGCAGTGCTCTCGGCCTGAAGGGCAGTCTGCGAGGCCCAGTGTGGGGACGTGCCTCTGTCTCTGCAGGCTCCTGCAAGGTGGCTCGGGTGGCCGTGAGCCCCGCCGACTTCTCCCGCCTGCTGGCCAGGATCCAGCAGTTCCGGGAGCAGGCCCAGGCCGAGGCCTACAGTGGGGACATGGCCCTGAGCGCTGGCCTGGTGAGACCCGAGCCCGCGGGTAGGGCGGGGACCAGAATAGTGCTGCAGGCTAGGGTGCCCTGGCTCTGAACGGGGCCTTTCCTGGGGGTCGCCTACAGGGTCTGGCCCTTTCCCTCTGGCCGCCTGGGGACAGGGTCCCCTCTGACACCTTCTGACCTCCGCGGTTGTTTGGGTTGAGGAGGAGTCGGAAGGTGGGCACCCGATGGGGGAGGACCGTGCGCTGCCGAGGTTCGAGGCGGTCTTGAAGTCCATGGAGCAGTACCTGCAGCCGCTGTTCCCGCTGCTCAGCTGCCCCCCGGAGCCCAGGTACTGCCCAGGGCTGCCTCCCGAGGGGCTCAGGCACGGAGTTCCAGCCAGACTGCTGGAACCCTGGGGGCGGAGGGGCACGGCGTCCCTCTGTCCCCACAGGTGTGCACAGGTCCCAAGCAGTGTGACGCCCAGGGCGAGGGTGGGCGGGCAGGGGGCTCCATGCAAAAGCCAGCTCAGCCTCCGCCCCCGAGCCCCGCGGCTAGCTGAGCGGCTGGCTGTGGGTGTGGGGGCGGGCAGAGCTGTGTCCTCTTGGGGACTCTGAGGCCTCAGCCACGGGCTTCTTTCTGTGCGGAATTGGGCGGCGGACTGAACTGGAGAGAGCACAGGCCCTCGGAGACACAAGCTGGGCTCTGCCTGCCTGCTGTCGGGGGGAAGTCTGGCCCCACCCCAGACTTTTTCTGGGGGACGTCCCTGCCACGCGGAGCCCCGCTGCCCTCTAGTCTGAGTGTGGTGGGAGGGGAGAGCCTGGCAAAGGGCCCGGCCCTGTGGATCTGGGTTTGGGGGGGAAGGAAGCTGGAGGGGTCAGTGCATGGACTCCCTGATTGGCCAGCAGGTCAGAGTGTCCTGATTCCAATGTGCTCATGTCCATGCCCCGGTCTCGGGAGACGAGTCCCCAGCAGGGAGCATGGGGAGCCTCGTGCCCTGATGCTGCCCTGGAGACGTGCCGCCTGAGGACTCACTGCCCCTTCTCAGTGGTGTTCATGGGTTTTTTCAACCTGAATCTGTGCCTTTGCTTTCAGAGCACCAATCCCCATGGTTGTTGCAGATTCTGGAAAAACCAAGGGCAAAGACAAGGAGAGGAAAGCGTCCCTGTCCCAGGGTGAGCGGGGCCTGGGGCCTGGCCTGTGGGACGGAGGCTGGCAGAAACCGCTCTGGACGGCGCTGATCGGTGCCCTGGTGGGCCACGTGCAGCCCCCCGCTGCCCACCCTGCCCTCAGGCGCCCCGCCTGGGCAGGCCGAGGGACAGAGACCATGGCGATGTCACCGTCACCCTCGGGGGCTGACGGCTGGAGTGGCTGCGGGGTTCTGGGAGCAGCACTACCCTTCCTCTAACGGAGCTGCCCCAGCGGCCGTGGCCTGCTCCGGACAGTCCTCGGGGAGGGGGGCTAGCGCAACTGCCTGTCCCTGAAGGGGCTCCCTGGTGGGAGGAGCCGAGGCTCCAGCACCTGCCTCAGGAGTGCCCACGGAGCGTGGGCGGCCCTTGGCACCACAGAGGACAGGCTGTCCCCCTACCCGGGCTGTGTCCAGGTCCTGACTGTGCCCAGTTCAGCCTCTTCCCCAAGTCCCTCACGGGGTGGGGTTGGGGGTGTGAGGGGCAGGGGTCTGTGCCTCCAGGGGGCGGTAGCAGCTGCGTCCCCCCCGCCACAGTGCAACCCGAGGCCGCACACGACGTCATCCTGATCGCGGACAGGGATCTGCTGGAGCTGCCGCTGGAAGGGCTCTCCGTGTTCGATGACGGGCTGGTCTCCTCGCTGTCACGGGACTTTTCTCTCCAGATGCTGTGCAATCGCCTCCGCAGAGAGGAGCCAGGTAAGAGCCCGGCAGACACCTGAAACGTGTAGACAGCTTTCACGATAAGAGAGTGTAACTCTTGTGAAAAGGCAGTTATCTAAGTTGCCACACTTTTCGAGGCCCTGGCGCAGTTGGAGGTGTTTAGGCAGCACCTTCCATGAGCCAGTGCTCTGACAGCTGCCAACGTACCCCAGGCAGGACCCTAACTTCCCTCCTGGCCTCACAAACTTCTGTCTCTAAGGACGGGACTGGTGTTCACCAGCCAACGATATAGTTGGTCATCGGTTAGATGGTGAGAGGCGGCAAGGGAGACGACCGGGAGGCCTGGCTTGGCCTGGGCGCAGGGGGAGCCAGGTATGGTCACATTCTGTTCCATGAGCGTGCAGGGCGTGTGAACACTCTCCAGGCTGTCCATTTGTGCCCTGTGGTTTCCAGGTATGTTTCACTGTGATAAATGTCAAATAACATTAAAAACAAAGAGATTGGACTTTTATTTTCACCCAGAATGAGGTGAAAGAGACCAGATATGCCCTTCCAGCTGAAACAACGAAAACCCAGACAAAAATACATGAAGCACCAGTTTGCAGATATTGGCAACCAGGCAGTGGGCCCAGCGACCCCCAAGACAGGCAGGTGAGCCCCAGCTTTCCGCCTGGAGAGAGTCTCAGGCTGCACAGGTGAGGGGGGCCCAGGCAGAGCCCAGCGGTCTCCCCAAGGTGAGCAGAGTGGGGCTGGGGACACATGCGATCCTGGGAAGAGAGACACGCAGAGGGTCCCCTCCGTCCCCAGCTGCAAGCCAGTCAGCGCAGGTGTGTGTGGAAACACAAGAGCTCATGGCTCCCGCATCAGGCACAGGGGCCAGGGGTGCTGCCTCTGCCAGGGGAGCCGGCTTCAGTCCCGCCGCCAGAGCTGAAATATGCCTCAAGGCATCAAACTGTTTCCAGGTAGCTTAACTGTGTCTCAAAATAAGGTTTAAAAATTTTTTTAAAAAGTAAAAATTAAATTTAATTTCAAAATTAAAAAAAATCCAGGACCCAACAAGGTAAAATCTGAAATGTCTGCTGCTAAGCTGCTAAGTTGCTTCAGTCGTGTCCGACTCTGTGCGACCCCGTACACAGCAGCCCACCAGGCTCCCCCGTCCCTGGGATTCTCCAGGCAAGAACACTGGAGTGGGTTGCCATTTCCTTCTCCAATGCATGAAAGGGAAAAGTGAAAGTGAAGTCGCTCAGTAGTGTCCGACCCTCAGCGACCCCATGGACTGCAGCCTACCAGGCTTCTCCGTCCATGGGATTTTCCAGGCAAGAGTACTGGAGTGGGGTGCCATTGCCTTCTCCGTGAAATGTCTGACATCCAATCAAAAAGTACCTGCTTTCAGAGACCCCTAAAGAAAAGTCAGTCAAAAGCAGAAGCAGACACGACGCAGGTGGTAGTCAGCCAGCAGACCATTAGGCGGCCCTGGACCTGCGGCCTGCGTGGCGGGAGGTGGTGGGAGGGGGAGTGCGGTAAGCAGAGATGCGCAAGACATGACGTGGACCCGAACTGAGCTTCTGCTGAGGAGAGACATGCCCTGGGCAGCATTACTGCAGCCTGGCATGGCAGGAGGGAAGCCTAGTGAGCTTGAAGAGATTGAAAAAACAAACTGAGGGAAAAACAGGACAAAAACACTGTGGAGAACAGAGCAGCAGTGAGCTGCTGGGCAAGGTACAGTAACTGGATGTGCCTGCAGAGGAGCTTGCTCTGGGGATTATGTGAGTGCATAATCAGCAGCTTTCCCCCAAATTTCATGAAAACTGCAATCTTGCAGACCCAAGAAGTTCAGTGAATCCGAACACAAGAAACAAAGAAAGCTACAAAGGGACCATTGTAGTGAGAGTGATTAAAACCAGCAGTAGAGTATTTTGCAAGCAGCCAAGGGGAAAAGAGCCAAGAAGAGGTGGCAAGAATACACAGAAGAGCTGTACAAAAAAAGATCTTCACGACCCAGATAATCGTGATGGTGTGATCACTCACCTAGAGCCAGACCTTCGCATCCTGGAATGCGAAGTCAAGTGGGCCTTAGGAAGCATCACTACAAACAAAGCTAGTGGAGGTGATGGAATTCCAGTTGAGCTATTTCAAATCCTAAAATATGATGCTGTGAAAGGGCTGCACTCAACATGCCAGCAAATTTGGAAAACCCAGCAGTGGCCCCAGGACTGGAAAAGGTCAGTTTTCATTCCAGTCCCTAAGAAAGGCAATGCCAAAGAATGCTCAAACTACCGCACAATTGCACTCATCTCACATGCTAGCAAAGTAATGCTCAAAATTCTCCAAGCCAGCCTTCAACAGTATGTGAACCGTGAATTTGCAGATATTCAAGCTGGATTTAGAAAAGGCAGAGGAACCAGAGATTAAATTGCCAACATCTGTTGGATCATTGAAAAACCAAGAGAGTTCCTTTATTGACTATGCCAAAGCCTTTGACTGTGTGGATCACAACAAACTCTGGAAAATTCTTAAAGAGATGGGAATACCAGACTACCTGACCTGCCTCTTGAGAAATCTGTATGCAGGTTAGGAAGCAACAGTTAGAACTGGACATGGGACACCAGACTGGTTCCAAATAGGAAAAGGAGTTCGTCAAGGCTGTATACTGTCATCCTGCTTATTTAACTTATATGCAGAGTACATCATGCGAACTGCTGGACTGGATGAAGCACAAGCTGGAATCAAGATTGCCAGGAGAAATATCAATAGCCTCAGATATGCAGATGACACCACCCTTATGGCAGAAAGTGAAAAAGAACTAAAGAGCCTCTTGATGAGAGTGAAAGAGGAGACTGAGAAAGTTGGCTTAAAGTTCAACATTCAGAAAATGAAGATCATGGCATCCGGTCCCATCACTTCATGGCAAATAGATGGGGAAACAGTGACAGACTTTATTTTTTGGGCTCCAAAATCACTGCAGATGGTGACTGCAGCCATGAAATTAAAAGACGCTTTACTCCTTGGAAGAAAAGTTATGACCAACTTAGATAGCACATTGAAAAGCAGAGACATTACTTTGCCAACAAAGGTCCGTTTAGTCAAGGCTATGGTTTTTCCAGTAGTCAGGTATGGATGTGAGAGTTGGGACTATAAAGAAAGCTGAGCACTGAAGAATTTATGCTTTTGAACTGTGGTGTTAGAGAAGACTCTTGAGAATCCCTTGGACTGCAAGGAGATCCAACCAGTCCATCCTAAAAGAAATCAGTCCTGAATATTCATTGGAAGGACTGATGCTGAAGCTGAAACTCCAATACTTTGGCCACCTGATGCAAAGAGCTGACTCATTGGAAAAGACCCTGATGCCGGGAAAGATTGAAGGCAGGAGGAAAAGGGGATGACAGAGGATGAGATGTTTGGATGGCATCACCAGCTCAATGGACATGAGTTTGAGTAAACTCTGGGAGCTGCTGATGGACAGGGAGGCCTGGCGTGCTGCGGTCCACGGGGTCGCAAAGAGTCAGACCTGACTAAGCAACCGAACTGAACTGAAAGAGAAAAGATACCTTGTGTACCAAGAAGCAAATACAAGAGGCACAGCAGGCTTCTCAACTGAAACGACACAAGTAGTGAAGGACGTCTTTAAATTATTAGAGAAATATCTATCAATGTAGACATTTTCAAAAATAACTCTCAAGAACAGTGGCAAAATTCTTTTTCAGAAACAGATGAGCTGAATTATTCCCAGCAGGCCTGCTTACCCCACAAGAAAGGCTGAGCATGTTCTCCAGGCAGGGAAAAAAGGGTAGGAGTCCACGTCTACACAAAGGAATAAACACCAGAAGCTGGAAAGGGGTGGGTGGCGTTAAAACTTTTTCTTAATTTAAAATCTCTTTAAGAGATGTTGACATTAAAAATTAATAGCAATGTGTGATGGGGTTTACAGTATTATATAAATGGCACGTGTGGGGCAGCAAAGGCTAGGGGGTGAGGGTCGTGTGCTGACCGACCGTGACCAGCGACCAGCGCAGCAACTGCACACAGAGACAGAAACGTACAGCTAGTAAACGATGAAGAAGATGAAACAGACTCATAAAGCAGCAGGACTGATCAGAAGAGGCCAGGAAGAGGGGACATGGAGCAGAGCAGACAGGACAAAGAGAAATAAAACAGCAAGATGGTGTGTTTGCACCCAAACACACCAATAATCAGTCTCCGTGCAGGTCAAAACACCCAGATCAAAAGGTGAAGGTCCCCTCCCTGAATGGAAATGCAAGGCCTGGCCCCAAACATGCTTCTTTAAGGAAATCAGCTTAAATCAAAGGACACTAATGGGCCAGAAATTAAGGACAGAAGAGAGCGCGGGTTCCTGGCCCACTCGGAGCAAGAGCAGGAGTGGGTTGGGCGGGCAGAGCCTGGAACAAGCCCTGCCCATTTGCACCCCTGCTGCTGGGAGTCCCGCCCCTTTCACATTTTATGGGCTATTTGATGCCTTTGTGAGAATCTGTTCTAGTTTTTTGCCAGTGTTTGCCTTGGGTTTTCCAGGTTTTGCTCGTTAGGTCTGCATACATTTTCTGATCACTTGTCTAAAGTGATCTTCCTCAAGCTGGTCTCTTCACTCCTGTGCCTGGTACCTCTCTGTGAACAAAGTATTTGAATATAGTCCAGTGTATCCATCTTCTCGTAACACCTCATGCTTATGAGGTCTTAAAATAAAACATATATTTTCTTACCTGAAGACCATGAAGATACTCTGTGATGTCCTGTATGTCTCTTTCTTCACCTTTCATGCTTTTGCCTACCTTCCATCTGACACTGGTTTTTGTGTACAGTGTGAGGTAGGGTTTAGTTTTCTTTTTTCCGCGTGAGGCCCCAGCTGTCTGCACACCATTATTGGAGGGCCTTCCTGCTCTGCTCTGCATTGCCAGCGTTGTCTGGAAGAGCAGATCATCCTGTGGGCATCCGGCGGTGACGCAGGGCAACGTCCCAGAGATGTCCCTCTCCTGATCCCCAGGCCCCAAGAGGATGCGGCCTGACATGATAAAAGGGCCTTCAGGGTGTGATTAGTGACAGATCCTGAGATGGGGACATTGTCCCGATTGTCTGGGTGGCCCTGTGCCATCACCAGGGTCCTGAAAACAGGCGGGGGGCGGGCACGGAGGGACTGGAAAAGGCAAGGTTGCCGATTGTGCCTGGAGCCTTGAGGTGGACCCAGCCCTGCCCACGCCTCGGCTTTAGCGCAGTGGGGCCCCTTTTGGGCTCTGGCCTCTGGAGCTGTTGTGGAAGCCCCTGCGTTTGTGGTCATGTGTTACAGCAGCAGCGACACTCGAGCAAACTCCCACCGTAACGCAGCGAGCACAGCGCGTGGATGCGAGCTGCCTTCCGAAGCAGTGCTGAGTGGGGATAGAAAGAAGGGTTCTGCACACCCCAGAGTGAGGAGTTCTCAGACCCTGGAGCCCTCAGGCTGCAGGAGTGCTCTTTGAATGTTAATTATTCAGGGCAAACCTTTAAGGCTAACCAGAAAAGAAGACAACTGGTGTATAAATTCCAAACCAGTAAAGAGGGGAAATGAGTAAGAGAACAGGTGAACCAAGACCTCAGTCAAGTTACAAGCGGCCAGTGACGGAGACCCACACACAGAACACGGGGCGAGGTGCCGGGACTCGTCCGTTGGATCGTGAGCCAAAAAGGTGAGTGGGCCCCACCTGCCACTAAGGGCAGAGTGAGCCAGAGCATGCCAGTCAGGTGCTGTCTGAGCGAGAGACTCCTGACCAGAGAGGAGCCACGGCAGCAGGAAAGCAGAGGAACAGACAAGAGAAGTGCCGGGTGCCACTGAGAGGGCCACCTTCTCACTGCAGCGGGGCCACCTTTGTAGCCTCGGGCTCCCGCAGGGCAGGGCCATCACTCAGTGACCAAAGAGCCCCCAACGTGGGAAGCACAAGTAGCAAGAACCTGGGGCAAGACTGTGGGGCCCACGCTCAAGATGGGAGAGTCCAGCCCGCATCCACCACTGCAAGTCGGATGAGCAGAAAGAGCACAGACAGGCTTTGAGCAACACAGTTAAACTCAGCTTCGCGGACACGTGGACCTTGTGTCTAGAAATTAGAGAAACAGGCTGAGGCCATGTGTGACTGGGTCAGATATCAACTCCCAAAAGATGGATTTTTTTAAAATCCCCATACTTTTAGAAATTTTATAACAGTGACTTCTAAATAGCTCATGGGACTCAGAAGAAGCGACCATAGAAATGTCAAAAAGACTGGATTATAGCAGAATTGAGAAGGATCTTTTACCTTTATGTTAGGAAAAGGGCTGGAGGCTTTATGCTGAGCATCTAATTCGGGAAGTTAGAGCAAGAACAGCAAAAACAAAAAACAAAAGAAAAAAATGAAGAAAGCAAAGGAAAGCCTACAAAAAATACATGAACAGACACCAACAAAATTAGAACCAAAGATAAACATTGGTTGGTTGAGAAAATAAAAAAAACCTCATAAAATAGACACATTCTTGTGAGAATGATCCAGAAAAAATAAAGGCACAAATATACAATATTAGAAATAAAAGAGACACAAATTCTAAAGAGCATCAGAGATTGAAAATAATAGAATATTGTGAACAACTTTGTGCAATATATTCAAAAATTTATGCAAATTTTGGACAACATCCTAGGGAAAAGAACTCGAGACTCAAGAAGGAAAGAAAACCCCAACAGCCTTATAGCCAAGAAAGAACGATCAACAGATTTACATTCCCCCACAAAAATACCAGGTTTACCTTTTTTTTCTGTTGAATTCTACCAAAATTCCAAGAAACCGTTCTTGTCAGTCTGTACATATCTCCCAGGTAGAAGGAAAAAGGCTATCTTCTGCTGGTCAGTGGCGACCCTGACACCCGAGCTGCCTAGGAATAGGAAAGAAAAATACAACATTTCATCACCCCGTCTGACCTTAAAACCTACAGATGTCACAGGTGAAGAGAGTAAAGGGAAAATGAACCTATAAACATCTCAGATGATGCAGGTATTCAAAACAGAAATTCTTAGCAAGCCAGGAGCGGAGTGAACACCTCATCTTGAGGGAGGGCAGGCTGCCTCCCATGTGCCCCGTAAAGTCAGGACTCAGCAGAGCGCCCCCACGTCAGCGCTCACATCTGTGCTCAGCTGGAGGCCTCCGCAGAGGTCAGTTCCCTCCACCAGAAGAGGGACGGGCAGGGAGCGGACGGTGTACATTCTCAGGAGGCAGAGCAGCCAGCAAGCAGTGCCCCGCCCGCGGTGAGTGCGCCAGGCGGCACGGACGCTGGCAGGTGCCCAGCATGGTGTGTGAATGGTCAGGCGTGTGGGCCTGGGCGCCTCTGGCAACTGTTCCTTTCTTGAGACCTCCTGGCCCAGGCCTTTCCCAACCCTGGGAGCCTTTACATTGGAGAAATTACTGCCATTTCGGATTTACCAAAATTAAAACCAGCTGTTCTCACTACTTGTTTCTACACTGAGGTGAGAGTCACATAATATAAAATTAACCATGCAGTGGTGTCTGGTGCAGTCAATCCTTGTGCGTCTGTCTAGCTCCGTGACCCCACTTCCCGTTACTATCTCAACAGAGGGGAACATGAAGAAGGAGAGCAGAGGCAAAGATCACAAGAAGAAAGGCACAATACGGAAGGCCAGGAAGGTAGGTGGTCCAGGCCCCACTGAGCCCCAGGCCTGGGGAGCCCAAGGCCCGGCCCCTGGCTGGAGCGGGTCAGCTCTGCCCGCAGGCCGCACCCTCAGGGACTCCTGCCTGTCGTCACAGGGCAGCATACCCCGGATCGTCCCCTCCCACTGCGTCCTCGTCGACTCGGACAGCTTCAAGTGTATCCTTTGATGCTTCACCCACCCCAGACACGGATCCTGGGGCCTAGTTCTCCTTAACCAAGGCCCAGTTGTCGTGGACCCCTATGAGGAGGCCCAAGGCCCAGGTGAGCGCTCCCTGCCAGGGACCACCCACAGCACTGGGACCATCCAGGCCTGGGTGCTGGCCTCTGAGCCTCTGCCTCCATGTGGCTCTGGGCCAGCTCTTGCTACACTGCCCCGGGGAAGGGGGGCGGTGGCCATGTGCTCCGAGACCCGCCCTCACTCTCGTCTGCAGCCAGGGCAGGTTAACAGCGTGTGACAGGGACCCCTGAATTGGCAAGGTGCCGCCCCCGCGTGTGGACCTGTGGCCGAGGGCCGCCCCCGCGGCTCTGGGACAATTCCTTGGCTCTTTGGCTGAGCTGGTTTTCATATCTTCACAGAGGAGGGAAGGAGCGCCACCCCTCCACTCCCCGGGCCCCCTTGCCTGTGAGGAGCCAGGCCCCGGGCGCCCGCCACACCAAGGGCCACCCCGTGTCCGCACCTTCGACGCCCGTTTTGTCACCATCCCATTCTGGTTGCAGAAATGCTGACTCCTGTCTCCGTGACCCGGGAAATTTTGGAAAGATTCCGAGACACGTTCACTGCGAAATGGACGGGGCACCTGGGCAATAAGCAGTTTCCCAGGTTGGCCTCTGGGCTGTGCCCACGGGAGACCCCTTCCCCTCCCGCGCTGACCCCTTGTTTCCTCAGTCCCTTCCTCCCTGCCCGGAGGGGCCTAGAGCCCCAGTGCCCAGCGGGTGCGCGCCCACCCGCTTGGCTTCAAGGGCCTCCAGGCGGGGCCTCGCCGAGGGGCGTGTCGGGGGCGGGGCCCTGAAGGAAGAAGCCTGGGAGGGCGGGGCCTGGGGCGGAGCGGGGCCTAGGCGGGGCGGGGCTTGGGGCGGGGCCTGGGCGGGGCGGGGCCTAGGCGGGGCGGGGCTTGGGGCGGGGCCGTGGAGAGCGGGGCCTGAGCGGGGCGGGGCCGTGGCGGGGTCTGGGCGGGGCCTGCGAGCGTGGGGCCAGCTGCGGGCCGGGCTCGTCCCAGCCGACGCCCTCGGGGAACTGGGCTCCCGGGATGCAGGAAGGTCCCTCTGCTGCTTCTCAGAGTAACCGCCCGGGGGAGGGCTGGAGCGGACCGCGACACAGGCTGCTCACGGTGGCGGCCCGAGCCCCGTCGCCTCCCCAACCCCGCTCTCCCTCTTCTTGCCTTGGCAGCCAGGCCGAGTGGGAGCAGCTTCTGGGCAGCTGCACAGGCTTCTTCTTCTACGGGATGGAGAACTTCCTATCGCACATATTAGTGGAAAGGCTGGCCGCCATGAACTTGGAAGGTGAGACCTCGGAGGCCCGCCTCTCTGCTAAACCCACCGGCCCGGGGCACAGGTCGAATTCGCACAAGGACAGAGCACGCCCCCTGTGTCTTATCAGGTCTCTCCCGTCCTCTGACGAAGGGCTGGGGGCTTTAGGACCGCACAGCAGGGCCTGGGGGTGGGGCTGAGGCCCCTCCTGCCCTCCGTCCCCCTCCTTCATTTCTCTGAGAGCCCAGACTCTGGAGTTGGGGCAGTTCACCCTTTACGACTGAGCATGCAGAGTCCAGGAGGGCTGGGCTGGCATTTCTGGAAGGTGCTGGTCACGACTCTCCCCGCTCCCAGCTCTTCTGCTTGAATTGCAGGCTCTGGCCCCTTTTCCCATTTCCTCCTTGCTGTCCACTGGCACCTCATCACCCTGCCCCACCCAGGTGCCCCCGTGCCCCGCCCCCACGTCACCCCCAGCCAAGCCTGTGCTGTCGGCTCCCCTGGGGATGGCCCCTGAGGCCGGCCCACAGCCAGGTTGGGCGGGGGTCGGCCTCCGTCCATGGGGCTTTCTCACACCCACACCCAAGTGCTCCATTTCCAACACGGGCCCTGTTTCAGTGGGCACAGAAGGCCACCGCCTCGTGGGGGCAGCTGGGAGCTGAGACTTCTCCTGCAGGTCGGGAGATGCAGTAGGCCCCCCGGGTGGACTTCCCGCCCCTCACTCCTTGCCTGGCCTGGCCGCCTAGGGAGACTATGAAGGTGTGGAGCCCCTAAGGCAAATGACCAGCTTGCCCATGTGGCCCAGAAAATGGACCAAAGTCCGAGCCTTGGGCAGAGGGGGCTGCGTTTCCACAGCTGCCTGTGCCCTGGGTGACACCCTGCCCACAGGGTTCCCCCCTTCCCCGCCCCGGGCACCCCGCCGATGAGTCCCGCCTGTGACCACAGAGTGCCAGATGGTGGTGCTGCTGGACCTGGCCCAGTCCTACGAGAGTGTGCGGCGCCACGCAGAGTCCTCGGAGAGCAGGAGGTGCCAGGGGTCCCCTCTGGAAGCTGATGGGAGACCCAGGGGGCGTGTGAGCGGTGGATGTCCATCTGGGGCACTGGCCCTGCCCCCCACAGCAGCTGGGCCGCTGTGACCTGCCCCCAGACCACAGGCCTGGCCGGAGCCTTGGGCAGCTGGGCTTGGGACCGGAGACAGAGGGGGCAGTGGGGAGGACATCTGGCTCCAGCACCCCGCGTCACCCGTCACACACCCCCCAGGGCTTCAGGGGCTGCGGGCAGCGGGGCTGCAGACCACCCTCTGCGGGGGGTGCTTCCCCTCGCGGCTCCCCCCATGCAGGGAGCCATCCAGAGTGTGCTGGTCCCCGGAATGACTTTTCTTGCTAAATGGCACTTAATTGTGTGCGTGGGGAGGCTGGTGGTGGGCGGGCGGGTGGAATCTTGACTTTTCAAGAAGCTTAAGGACGGTGAGTCCATCTCCTGGGTCCCACACTTGGTGCTCTTCGGGCTGTGGACGGGGAGGCTCTGGCCGGGCCCCTCGTGCCGGCCCACGATCTTGGTCCCCTGCAGTGAACTCCAGCTGTCCTTGGAGGAGCCAGTCGAGACTGCCATCCTCCTGAGCCTGGTGGGGGTCGGGAGCATCGTGGCGAGCCAGTGGCCTACGGTCCTGCAGGACAACGCGATGCGGGCCCGGGTCCTGTGGGAAAGTGAGTGGTTCCGGTCCTGCTGTGCAGTCCTGCAGCCACGCAGCCTCCCCGGGCCTGGGGGGCGGATGGCCCATCTCAGGGCTGATTCTTCTCTAGATCTGTTGGCGGTTGGCAGGCCGATCGGGAGAACAACCCGCCTGCTTCAGGAGGCGGGAGCCAGTGAAGCTGCCCACCACGGTAACTAGCAATGGCCTCTCCTCCTCCAGCCCCTCGGTCTGGGGTTCGGGGGCTCTCACTCCTCCTGTTTCTGGGGACCCTCAGCCTCCAACAGCCCATAGCCTGTGCGAAATCTGGCATCCAGTGTGTTTAGGGAGAAACACGCAAATGACTAGAACATCTTTATCTTCAAAAGGCTCAAGTCCTCACACCCTGAAAAGCCCCCCGGGGCGCTCTTGGGGAGGAAACCCACCCAATCCTCCAGTGCAAACGAAACCCTAATATCCACGTGTAGCGACAGCGCCCACGTGGATTCTGGTGTGAAAAACCCAAGTGCAGCATGCTGACGCAAGAATCTGCTGTAACTAAGAAAGAGTTAGCCTAGCTCATGAGGTCTTCAAATACAGGGTGCAGAAGAGCCTAAAGTTTAAAATCCCACGGTCCACAGTGCCAGGGAGGTCGTTGCCAAACAATAAATGCTTGTTGAATGAGCGAGTGAGTGCATGAGTGAGCCAAGTGTGTGTGTGCCTAAGTGAATGTGTGCGTGAGTGAGCAAGTATGGGAGTATGTGTATGAGCAAGTGTGTGAGCGGGTGTGTGAGTGAGCGTGTAGGAGCAAGTGTGAGGGTGTGTGAGTGAGGCAGCAATCGCACGGGCGAGCGGGTGAGGGTGGCCCGTGGCTCTGCGGCGTCCACACCTGGGCGGTGCTGGAAGGCAGGGCCTGGCACCATCCCCTCCGTCGGGCTGGCCCCGGGTGTCTGTCCCCGTGAGCCTGCATCGCGCGCCCGTCCGCTTTCCCCAGACGAGTCCCTGCACGCCTGGAAGGACCGGCCGGCGGCACTCCGGCCACAGCTGCAGGGCTCCGAGCGGCTCCCCATCACCCTCAACACGGTCCTGTATGGGCTGCCGCACCAGGCCATCGTGTGAGGGGCGTCCGGCCCGCTCCCAGGGGCCTTCAGCCTCCTCCTGAGACCCCTGCCAGGCTGTGCAGCGGAGCCCCCACCCCGTTCTGCACAGGGCAATGCCTGTGCATCTCCACCGTGGAGCCAGGGCCCCGTGGTGGGGGGTGGAGAGTCTCTGGGGGCGGGTGGGGGTACCTGGGCCTACCCCACAGCTGCCTGGACCCGGGGGCCCTTGCTTCTCCAGGCTCTCCCTGGGGCCCCAGGCCTCCATGCCTTTGCTCCTAATGAGGACATGGGTCTGTCCAAGTGCTTCAATAAACAGCTTCATCACCTCTGAACTGTGTTTCTGTGCCCCCAAAGTAGGGACCAGCCTGGTTCTGCCCCCCGTCTGGCGCAGATGCCAGCACCTCCAAACTCACAGGGAGGGTGTGGCCATGACCTGAGCCCCCAGGCGTCCCTGCCCCAGCTTTCCAACTGGGAGTGGGACTCACATTCTGGGTAGAGGTGACCGTGTGTTCAGGACGCCCAGGGGCCCAGCCCGGGACCTCACCCATTGGCCCCGTGGGGCTTTGCCAAAGGGATGGGAAGGGCTGGGGTGTCTACTGCAAATGCCTTGGTGGCGTGGCTGGTGTGGGACTTGGCAGCCCTGATGTCCCGGCCCTGTGGCAGAGGCGGCGTGGTCTGCGCTCTGACAGGTCCAGGGCAGACCCAGCTCCGCAGGGCTGTGGGGACCAGGAGGGGACAGGCTGGCGGCAGGGGCAGGCAGAGGAACCAGCAGGGAGACTGGGGCCAAGACCTCGTTTCCCCTGAATCAAGGGACCGGAAATGGCAAAGCAAACACGCCAGGAATCCTTGGTCTCCCACGTGTCTCTGGAAGGGATCTGAAGCGGAGCCGCCCTTCTGGAAAAGAGCTTGGCAGGTTTCCATACCTGCGTGTGCACTTAGCACCTGAGCCAGCCTCCGCATGGGTCCCAGAGGAACGGAAACAGCTTCACACAAAAACACCCGCATGAATGTGTCTGCCAGCTTCATCCCATTACAGCAAAAACTAGAACCAACCCAAAGGCCTCCACCTCAAGTGGTTAAGCAGACAGTGCCTTTACTTGCTGGGACGCCCATGATGGAAACGAAGCCACCCGTGGCTGGACTGGACCTCAAGGGCATCGTGTTGAGTGGAGAAGCCAACACCAAGGTCACCCGCTGTGATGTTGTTCACACAACATCCTCTGAGCTCAGAACAGCAGAGAGAACAGGGCCCACGGAAGCCTTGGGGCAAAGCGGATTCTGCACCCTGGCTGTGACAGAGCCACAGATCTACATGTGGGAGAAGACTGCGCCGTGCCCTGCCGTGCAGACATGCACACACACACACCGACACACACAGACACACAACAGACATACAGACACGAACACATGGGCACACACAAACACAGAGAAACAACACAGACATACACACAGACACACAAACACACAGGCACACAAGCATAGACACAGAAGCTGCACACAGACACACAGCACACAGACGCCCCCCGTGGCGCGGCCTGCAGCACACAGGTCCACGCCCAGCCGCAGCTCCAGCCCGGGCTCCGGGTTTGCCTGTGCTGTTTCTGCAACTTCCTGTGAATCTATAATTAACTCACCATAAGAAGTTTTTTAAGAGCTCATCTTTGATTATAATGAAGTGACAAGTCCCCTCTTTTGTGTTTGATTTTTTCTTTTCTTCAATATATACGCATATTTGTTCCCGTTTTCTTTTTTCTTTTTTTTAAAAAAGCGCTAATGACCAGGGAATAAATTCAAATGGAGCAGCATTGGAAATACGAGCTTCCCTCAAGAAAGATGCTGGCACCGACCCAGACAACAAGGATAAAAGCTTCTGGAAATACTTCATCCGCGCAGAGCCACATTTTTCACCTGCTGCCGTGCCTCTCCTGTGAGAAATGTGAGTGCTGCTCCATGTAGCCGGGGCTTCAGTCGCCCTCTGAGTTATGTGCCGGCAACGTGACAAATCACAGTATCAATTAGCCGCTGTAACACAAGTGGCATTCTGTAATATATTCAAGCACGAAAACCTGCGTAGGTGAAATTTATGTAACCCTAAAAACTATAAGGAGAGAAAAGATCACTTGGAATTTATTGGTAATAATAGGAGACAATGTAATTCCAACGGTGCACAGCCCTTTGAGAAAGGGCGGCCAGGCCTGCAAGCTGTGAGTGTTCCAGAAAGGACGCAGGTGGGTGACGGGGCGCCCCGGCGCGGGGGCGGGGGCAGCGTCCCCTGGAGATCCCTACCCTGCCCCCACCCAGCCTTCCCCTTCCTGAGCAGCAGTTGGCTCGGGGCCAGGCTGGGCTCCAGAGTCCAGACCAGCTCCCCGACCTTGAGCTGGTCGTCCTGGAGCCCCGGCCTCCCCAGACAGCATGGCGCCCAGGACGGGGTGGGCTGGGGGGGGCTCCCAGCAGCCGGGGTTGGGACCAGTCGGTTTCTGTTAGTCAATCACCCGCTTCAAAGTTCAACTTGGTTTCTGAATTTACATCTTGGAAATAGTGGTTTCCGTATTTTTAAAATACGGAGTTTCTTTTAGCAGTATGCTTTATTGTAGGAAATTTAGGGGGAAATTAAAGGGAGAAAAGCACTGATTTTCTGTTTCCTACAGCGAGCTCCTGGTGTTTTCACACTTGGTAAAGGCCTTGTCATTTTGAGATGTTAGTCAGAATCTTGCTCAAAACCTTCCTACCCTCAGACAGGCTGCCTGCAAACATGACAGTTCCAGTGCCCCGGGATGAGGGCCATTGGGTTGGGGTGATCTCTGAATGGGTGAGGAGCCCAGGGTCCCCCTCATGGCTGGGGGTCTGGGGGCTGTGGGCTGTGGAGCGGGGCCAGCCCAGGCAGGGGGCTCCCATTCCTATGATCTGCCCTAGGGGTGGTCCCAGCTCCCCCCCCCGACCCCCCACCCCCCGGGCAGCACCCTTTTGCTCATGGAATCCCACAGAACAGCATCACCAGGCACAGACCAAGGTCCGTCTCCCAAGACGTGGCCCCTGCTTTCACCTCGAGGGAGATCCGGGCCTCCATCTGTCCTGGCCCAGAGCTCGCCCATCTGCGTGAAGGCACCTGCCTTGGTCCTCTCCAGAGGGCAGGCCTATGGTTCCAGCCTGGTCCCCTGTCTCCCGGGGCCTCCAGCACTTGGGCCCACCTTCCTCTCCCAGCAGTTAATTCCCTCTCACAGCTCAAACAGCCCTTCTGGGTTGATTGGGATTAAGAAATTAGGTGGGTTAATAAAGCTAAAATGTTCACAGACTCTTGTATATAAATTTCTATTAAGTTCCCTCATTCAACACTGGTCTCTAATAGTTTAATTTCTGTATTAAATAATTAAAACTCTATTTTCAATTGCTGTGAACAATTGTTTTCCTTAATGATCTTCCTGGAGGAGCCAGTAATTTTATATCTTGTAAAAATGATTAACTGGCATCATTATCCCATATGTCTGAAATATAACCCAGCAACTTCAAGAAAGGCCATTTGTATTCAATTAATGCTTCCTTGCATTAAGACGTACAATATGACTTCACGTCCTCTCATTTTATTATGACGATGATGGAGATAGAAACAACCAGTCTCATTATCCCATTTCCAACAGAGAAATCAATTTTCAGCACGTCTCTGCCCTTACAAAGAAGAAGGCGGCGTGGTTCCTGGGGAGCGGCCGCTGCAAACTCCCTCCGGGTGGCGGCCCAACTGAGGGGTCCTCCCCTGGACCAGGGGCTTCTCCACGGGCAGCCCTTCTGGGGCTCTGGGAGGGGCCCGTGACCTTAGCCTCCTGGGGGTTGTCCAGGAGGGGAGGGGGCTGCCTGCCCCTCCCCTCCCCCCAGCATCAGTCTGGCCCCCCCTGGTCCCCACGCCCAGAAGGAGGTTCCTGAGAGACAGCCCTGCTCCCGGGACCCGTGTTGGCCTTGGATGGACCGTGCCCCGACGTGGAGTTGGAGGGGCCGGGGGACTCCCTGCAGTGAGCAGCCCCTTTGTTAGGGTGATTCAAGGGACGCGCCCTGCCTCGCCACTCAATCAAGGGTGCTGGCGGCCAGGATAATCTAATTGTTTGACGTTTTTATCACAATTCATTGAGACCAGAGGCAGATGACTAGATTAACACCCCGTGCTGTTGGCTAATGGCCGGGACGGAGCTGATGGGGAGCTCTTAAATTCTCTCATTACAGATTTTAATTCTGTGACACACAGCGAGAGGTGGCAGCAGGACAATAAGGTGGAGCTTCCTTGGCCCAGAGCCCTGGGGTCGGGGCGCCCCACACCCTCCCTGTTCTTCTGGGCACCTGCTCTGAGCCAAGCTCTGGGGTAGGGGTTCTGGGGGCAAACAGTCCGGGGGGACCAGGGGCCTCCCTGCCTGAGCCCCAGGACCCCCGCACCCGGCAACCATGCTCTGACAGGTTGCTCAGCTCTCGGGCTCAGAACCGCCTCTGGAAGAAGCTGCGGCTGGAGCCCCCAGACTCAGGGATGCCGGGGGCCAGCGTCTCGGGGGCAGTTTGGGTGGAATTTCCTTGACCATTGAGTTGACCATCTTTTCATGTATCTCGTGGCAGCTTGGGTCTCCTGTTCTCTGCCTCAAAGGCCAGGAATAAAGCCGGCAGGCAGGGACCCTGTGGGGACTCTGCTGGAACACCTGGTGAGGTGGACATGGGGGGCCCAGGCATCTATCCTCCACAGGGCCAAGTGGCTGTTCTACAGAGGACTTTTGGTTTACTGTTACATTTAAGTGAAAGTGAAAGTCACTCAGTCGTGTCCAACTCTTTGCGGCCCCATGGACCACACAGTCCAAGGAATTCTACAGGCCAGGATACTAGAGTGGGTTGCCATGTGCTTCTCCAGGGGATCTTCCCGACCCAGGGATCGAACCCAGGTCTCCCACGTTGCAGGTGGATTCTTCACCAGCTGAGCCATGTAAGTCATGCATACTATCTGGTGGAGGACACTGGAGGCGGGCGGGGGGGCTGCCGTCCAGAGGATCTTGGGGGGCCAGCTCCAAGGATCTGCGGGGCCAGCAAGAGCCCCTCCCCAGGGAGGCGCAGGCCTCTCGGGGGGCAGCTGTACTGGACGGGCCCGGCTCTGGGCAGGGGCTGGGACAGTGGGGACAGTCCCCAGGCAGGCAGTGGAGGCGGGGCATGGAGGGGGACAAGCTTGGGGAGGGGGACGTGTCTGACCGCCGCCACTGCAGCCAGGGACCATGTCAGGATGGCGTCCGTGTGGACGTCCGTAGTGATGGAAGCTGTCACACCTGACCCCTGACCCTGGGAGTGACGGGGCAGTGAGAGGTGATGGGGACAAGTTTCAGGAGCCGGGACAAGTGAGGAGAGCTTGGTGTGGCCACAGGTGCGGCCGTCTGCTGAGGGCTGGCATCCTGGAGCAGGCTGCCCTCCGAAGGCTCCCACCCTGGCTGCCTATCCTCCCTCCAGCCGCTCAAAACAGGCTAGTTTGGATTTTCCCGAAAACAGTGCAGACATCATCCTTAGCGCCGAAATCTCAGCATTTAAGTAAAAGGGGGAAGAAGATTTGTCTGCAGCCTGAACCACCTTCTGCTGGCCTGGCTGTGGCCTCCAAGCCCCAGGGCTCTCGGGCCTCAGCATCTGAGGTCCCTGACCAGCCAGGTGTCCCGGCCACAGGGTCAGTATTACAAAGCTACCAATCACCCCCTGACTTGCTGGCTCTGGAGCCAGTTTGGATATGCAGTGAGACATTAAGATAAAAACAAACGATATTAAAAAAAAATACACACAGAAACGATCTTGCCCAGACTTAGGGCTCCGATCAGCTGGAGGACAGCAGCGTGGTCCTGACCAGAGCTGCCCCAGGCAGGGCATGGAGGGGCCAGATCCGGGGGGCTGTCCTCCTCCCACGCACCCCCGTCATGCCCCCTTGCAGCCTTCTTGCCCTGCAGCCCACGATCAGGGTGCTTCCATGCCTGCCCCTCGTGGCCTTCAGCCTGCCTCTCTAGCCGACTCTGCAGTCCCCTGGAGGAGGCTTGTAGCCGCTCACATGGCATCCCCCACTGCGGGCCGGAGCTCCGCCGCTGGCCCGCAGGTCCTCCCCAGCTTCTCCAGGCACGAGCAGTAACCGAGGAGGCTGTCCTGCAGCAGGGACCAGCCCCGAGTCCTGGCACGCTCCGCGGACCCCAGGCAGGCCTCGCGGTGAATGTCCCGCATGGGGGTAGCCGGGTGGAGACTCAGGAGGGCCCCAGCCGAGAGCGGAGAGGCTCCTGAATGAGCCCGGGGCTGCGGCCCAGCAGGTCTGGGGCCCTCGGGTCGAGTCAAGGGGGCTTGCTCAGAGGACCCGCACGTCACGAGCACCCCACGGTCAGAACCACCTCGCCTGCTGACCGCACCGCGCAGCCGCCCCTGGGGCTCCAGCGTCCTCTGCCCGTGTCGCTAGTTTTGCTCACAGACCCGCAGTCAACAGGGCGGGAAAAGACGGTTCTCGAGCTCAAACAGACGCAGGCCGGCCTCATCCTTCCTGACCAACAGCCAGTCAGCTCCCAGGATGTGGACCTTTGATGTTTGAGTTAATAAAAGGAATCATATACACAGGAAACACGGGGAAGAAGTGAACACTGGACACTGCAAGAAGGAAGGAAGGCACCATATGCCCCCTCCCTCCTCCGCAGGCCCCGCCCCTCCTCCAAGTCCCTCCCCTTCCCCACAGGCTCCGCCCCTCCTCCAAGTCCCTCCCCTTCCCCCACAGGCTCCGCCCCTCCTCCAAGTCCCTCCCACTTCTCAAGCTCCACTCCCTCCCAAGTCCCTCCCCTTCCTCCATAGGCTCCGCCCCTCCCCCAAGTCCCTCCTACTTCTCCACAGGCCCCACCCCTCCCCAAGTCCCTCCCACTTCTCAGGCTCCACTCCCTCCACCAAGTCCCTCCCCTCCTCCACAGGCTCCGCCCCTCTCCCAGGTCCCTCCCACTTCTCAGTCTCCACCCCCTTCTCCAAGTCCCTCCCTCTCCTCCACAGGTTCTGCCCCTCCAAGTCCCTTCTGCTTCTCTGCAGGCTCCGCCCCTCCTCCAAGTCCCTCCCCCTCTTCCATAGGCTCCGCCCCTCTCCCAGGTCCCTCCCACTTCTCAGGCTCCACCCCATCCTCCAAGTCCCTCCCTCTCCTCCACAGGTTCTGCCCCTCCACCAAGTCCCTTCTGCTTCTCTGCAGGCTCCGCCCCTTCTCCAAGTCCCTCCCCCTCCTCTGCAGGCTCCTCCCCTCCCCCACAAGCTCTTCCCTTCCCCCAAACCTCTTCCTCCTCCCCAGGCCACACCCCTTACCCGGGCTCCTCCTCCTCTCACAGGCTGTTCCCCCTCCCGCGCAGGCTCCTCCCCAGGGCAGGGTTTGGTGCCGTGGCTGCTTATGAGATTTTTCTCTGGATAAGTGTCCATATATTTAACGATGAAATGACAATCTATTTAATGAAATGATGGCACATTTTCCCCAAGTGCTATTATATTAGAAATGCTGTCAGAGTAGGCGGCCCCATCGTGCTCGTTTTCGTGGATGTGTCACACTTCACACACAGCCCCGGCCCGGGTTGCTGTTCTCCCAGGAGACAAGCAGTCTGTTTACTTCGGTGAAACTATTGACCCCTGCTTTGTGAATAATGTGCGGTCGCTCCTGTAACTTGGTCGTGTCTCTGTTTTCAGAGCAGAGAATTCAATATATTTACTAGATCCCAGCACTGATCATTTAGCCCTCCAGTCCCCGCATCTGACTCGGGCCATCATGGACGAGGAGGGTGAGTTAAGGTTCACGACCACAATTTGGTTTCTTTTTGCTTCTTTGTGCATTTCTGTCACTTTTTAACTCTTAAGGACTTTGGTGCCAGGTTTGTCCTCAGAACAGCTTGTAGCTTCCACTGTTCCCAACTGTGGCTCTGAGTTGGACCTCAGAGGCCTTACAGTCTGGCCACACACGTCTGTAGGTCACCTGCAGACTGCCTGGTTGGCAGGGACGCCCCCAGCTTCCTCACCTGGACCTCGCAGGTCTCCATGTTGTGTCCTGGCCAGAGGAAGACTAAACAAGCAGAAAAGCAGACCACAGGTGAGAAGGGAGGCAGGACACGGCCCGCCAGGGAACGGAAGACCAGCGGCACTGCTGGAACCACGCCCGTCGGCAGGATGAACTCGAGAACCTCCAGATCTGCTCAGGGGCCCAGAGGGACTCACCCCAACACGGTCACCAGGTTTGCACACGCACCCCGCCTTCCTCCCAGTACAATTGCTAAAGGTGGAAAATTGGGAAAACCCAAGGCGCTGGCATATAGACTGTGGGACACCCACAAAACTTTTTGCAATCCTGGGTCCTACCCAGCGGTGCCATGCGGGTGCCGGGACACAGGTGGGGTGGGCAGAGGGGCCTGGACTGGAGAGCATGTGAGTTAGTTCTGGGTGGGGGTCTTACACAGAGAGACCGCCCACTTGTGGCGTCTTTCGTACACTGGGTGCTTAGGGGTCGTGTCCCCGGGGACCGGGGTAGTGCCGGCCCCGCAGGTGCTCAGGCTGCGGTAGTGCGGGAGAGTCAAGGGTTTAGCGGAAAGGAGGCCGGTCACGCTGCGGGGTGGGCGCTGAGCCGTGGCAGATGGCTCCTGTCTTCATCGAGTTCAGTGTTTCACAACTGGTGTCTGTCACCCTCATGACCAGAAGAAAAGCTCTGTTTGAGACAACATTGCTTTCCACCCAGGTTTTTGTCAACTGTCATTTCTCCAAAGATGGAGGAACGCCGCCCTGGCCTGAGGCCATCAAAGACGCCTTGACAGCAGAACCAGGATCCAAATTCTGCCGTCAGTCCGCCTCCACCGCGGACGGAGCCCACGGGGCCCAGGGAGCACCCAGCCTGCGCCCCGCGAGCCTCGCACCCTCCTTTGTGCACGGGAGCCCCCCCGTGTGCCTGGGACACCTGCTATATGTCTGGGACCCCCCGCGTGTGCAGGACTCCCCCTGTGTGCCTCGGATCCCCTCCCCCATGAGCCCAGGACACCCCCTGTGTGCCCGGGACCCCCATGGGCAAGGCAGGAGGAACTCTGGCTGGGAAGGTGGATTAACTTCCTGAGGTGAATTAAATTAGGCACAACCTCTTGGGACCCTTTGTAGGAAGAGGCAACCAGGCTGTGGAACGCAAGCTCACGGGTCTCGCAGACCAAACTCCGTAATGATGTCACAGGCCACCAGCCCCTGGGGGTGCCCGCACCCCTACCCCGTGGCATAGGGGTTTGGTGGCTTGGCAGCTGCACAGCTTTGAAGCCCTTAGGGGGCTTGGGGCAGACAAGCCTCTGGGCCCAGCTCACTGCCTCCCCAGCCCTGTGAGACCCATTTCCCAGACAGGGGTTGGCCAGGCAGTGGGCAGCCTGGGCTGGGGATCGGAAGCCCCCCAGGCATTGCAGGAGGCATGGGGTGCTCTTTGCCTCACATGGCAGACACGTTCCTCAAAGTCGGGGGACTGCTGTCCCCATTTAGGAGCCTAGAGGAGAGGTGCCAGCCTGCGGCAGACACCAGCCCTGACCTGTATGCCTGTGGAGAGGCTTTCCTTCCACCCAGGACCCCTGCCTGCCGCCCCCTCACCCCAGAACGGGGCGGGGACCTCAACGTGCTTCCCTGAAACCCTTCCTGGTCCAGCCAGCCGCCCAGTGACCCTTTAAAAGTGTGAATAGTTTCCCATCAGTGGCAGCTCTTCCCCTGGAGATGACCCCCGCCTTCTGGGATGGTCCTTGGGGTGGCCCCGCCCCAGCTTCCACCCTCTCATGGGTCTCCCGGAAGCAGGCCCTGCCCCAAGTAGCCGTTGGGCGCCCTCAGTGACTGTGCAGGGGTCACCCTGTCAATAACGCCAACGTACATTTGTCGGGCTCCGTCATTAACTGGCCTCCTGTCTGCCGCCTCCACCCCAAGAGGCATTTTAATAAAGACCTGGGGATACATGGACGCTCCGGCCTGAGCGCCAGACCCCGCCCGCGGCGGGAGCAGGAGATAGCATCACTGCAGCCCCTGCCTCGGCCAATGACCGCGGCGGGGCCCAGGCGTGGGGGTGACTCTGGTCACAGCACAGCTGGACCCTCACCTGCCAGCAAGCCCCCACGGCGTCCAGAGCAGCCTGGAGAGCAGCCAGAAGCCCTTCCGGAAGCGTCCACTTGGCCAGCACTGTCCGAGCCATCCTGGGAGCACAGCGAACAGGCTGGAGCCGATGCCCTAACACAAATCTTGCGCTCGGCGCCCAATTAGCGCATTTGGCACGCGGTCAGACCCCCGGGAGAGCAGCCCCGGAGAGAGATCATTACGCGACTGCGCGTCTGGTGCGGGGGTCCGGGGCGGGGGGGCCTGGGATGAGCTTGGGGCTGATTTATGGCCGCCCTGTCTTTGTCCTTCCCTGAAGGAGACACGAGTCTTGGGACCCCGAGGAGCGCTTCTGAGGCGCCATGCGGCTGCACCTCCTCCTCGGGGCTCCTTTGCCTGGCTCTCGTTTTCACAGGCATGGGGTGGGGAGTGATTTCCAGCTCATGTCAGAACATTCGGGGTGCGTGCCCCAGCTGGACCCCTCCAGGGAGGGAGTGGGAGCCGCACTCCTGGGGGCTGGAGCCCCCACCTGGGCCCAGCCTGGATGTGGCTGCGAGGGACTGGGGGCCACAGGTCTCCAACAAGAGCCGAGCACCACCCAGAAGCAGAAAGCAGAGCAAAATGGCAACCCCAGAAAGGTGCCGGAACTGGGGGGCCCGCGGGCCTGGAGGTGGACGGGGGAGGTTGAGGGGCAGGTTTGTCCATGCCTTTGGCCTGGACCAGACCCGCATGGGCGGTTCCCTCCTGAGCCCCCAATACTCGGCCGGTGAGGCGTTCATCCAGCCATTCCTTCACTCGAGCTCTTAGCAGCCTGGGCCCCTGGTGGATCAGAGCCTGTCCTGGACCAAGAACCTTGCAGGACCTTGGAAATGAGGAGGTGACCCAGCCTTGGTGCCCGTTGGACGTTCACGTGGAAAGTGTGAGGGGGTGGGTAGCTGACCTGGGGGCCGGGCCCCGGGGAGGGAGGAAGCCCACGTGGGCGGGGCCGCGGGGGTGTGGCCAGCGCCGCCCACGTACAGGGGCGAAGAGGCTGAGGCCGGGCCCGCCCATCAGATGGGGCCACCCTGCTGAGCCCAGGTGCACAGGTCAAGGAGACTGCAAGGTGCCACCCTCTTAAGAAGCTGCCTGAGAAGAGCCTGAAAACAACTGGGCCTACGTCAGTGGAGGGTGGACGTCTGTTCATACGTGGGCACCTCCCAGCAAGCACGAGAGGCCTGAGGCCATGTGCCCCCAGGAGGGAGTGACCCAGAGTTGTGAGGTCAGGTGACCGTGCGGCCCTGCACAGCCGCAGGTCCTGGGAGGCCACGTGGTCACAGCCGCCCTGTTTCTGTTGGACGGGCGAACAGTCTCAACCTGGCGACTGGGTGCTTCTTTCAGAAGGAAGGTGAGGCCCCACAAAGCATGGTGAGAGAGGCGGGGGTTTGCAGACAAGAAGGAATAGTGAGGTGTTCTGTGCACTGATCTGGGGATGTTCCTACGTGTATCAAGACGCATAACTTTGAAAGAAGTACAGGAGCTGGAGAAGGGGAACTGGGGCGCGGGGAGGGGCTCTGCAGGGGGGAGACGCCCACCTGTCCCTGGCTGGGGGCGGGGCTTCAGCCCAGAGAAGCCGGAGCCTCGCAGCGCAAGGGGGAGGGGTGGGAGCTCCTCGCAGGTCCGGGAGCCCTGGCCGTTGTCCAGGCCGCCTCCTGCCAGGAAGGGGCGGGTAGCCCGGGCCCCTCGGCCTTTGCTCCCTGGTCTCTGCCGCTTCCTTTACAGACCTGCTGGGCCCCTCCCACCTGCCAAGGGTCTTGCCAGCATCTTCCCAGGGAAGGTGCTTGGCTCAAAGCCCCGTTCAGAGACCCCCCCACACGCCCATGGTGTCTGACACCTGAGTATAGGGATCTCCCTGGGGGAGCCCAGGCTTTGGGAAAACCCTCTGAAGCCTGGAACTGGGTTCATGTTCGTTTCTTGACTCTGTAGCACTTAGCCACCTGGGTGCCCCAGCCATGAGGGGCCCTTGCAGCCAGGTGCCCACTTGACGGCAGGTGCATCAGTGCGGAGGGGCTCAGAGCGGACCAAGCAGAGTGAGCCTCAGGACGAGGAGAGCCAGCGGACGGTAGTCCGGGGAGTGGTGGAGGGCAGGGCGGCAGCAAAGGGACCGGTGTGGGGTCAGAGGGGAGGGGGCCGCTGGGGCCTGGGTCTGAGGCTCACTGGTCATCTCATGGGGATTAGACCCAAGCGGAGTATGGGGGGCAGGACTGGGCTACAAGCAGCGGGGAGAGGGTGGGTCGGGTCGGCGCCCCACTGGGCCTCCTCTCGTGGCCCCCGTCCCCCCCGCCCAGGGCCAGGCGCACCCTCAGCCCGCAGTGACCCTTCAGGCAGTCACCCTGCGGGTGGCGCTGGGGGTCAGCGGAGCGGAGCGGGCAGGGGTTCCGCCAGCTGCCTTTCCGGGGTCGGCCAGGCGAGGGCACCAGCGGGACAGGCCCGGATGTTTGCGGGGAGGATTGGGGTTTGCGCCCATCCAGCTCCCTTCAGCGTCTGCAGAACCTGGGAGCCCCTCCAGCAGCACAGGCGCCCATCAGGCGGCCTGTCCGGCTCCAGGGCCCCGGGGGCCACGCCTCCACCCCGACATCCCTGCGCCCCCAGCTGGCAGGCACTTAGTTCTCTTGACCCACCAACCCCTGGTGAGCAGCCCCCTGACTCCGCCCCCAGGTGCAGTCTCCTCCTCTTGCTCCCGGAGGTCGAGGACTGGTCCCACGTGGGAGGACAAAGCCAGGGTCCTTTGCCCTTTGCAGGGAGCCATCGAAGGGGCGTGCTTGGGGCAAGGGGCAGCTCCACGACTTAGCAGCCCCTCAAAATGAAAAATCTTCATCCGTTTGCCAACTCCAGAGCTATCTGCGTGGTTGGAGACGGGATCCAAGCTCCTTCCAGAGACAAACCTCTTTCCTTCCCTCCGTCCCCCGGCCCCACGCCTGCCAGGCTCCGACCCAGTCCTGGCTAGGACACCGGCTGGTCCTGGCTGGCCCTCCTGAGGGACCACCTTCCCTGACCTCCATCTGCCCAGCGATCATTGGTCCCGCCGTTCCTCTGCTGCACGGACTTGCGGGGTTTTGTTTATTGTTGAAGAAGAGGGCGGCAGAGGATGAGATGGTTAGATGGCATCACCCACTCAATGGACATGAATCTGAACAGCTGCGGGAGACCGTGGGGGATAGGGGAGCCGAGCCTGCTGCAGCCCATGGGGCCGCAAAGAGCCCGACGACTTGGCGACTGAACAACACCCAGTCGTGCCCGCCGGGGTGCAGGGTGGCGCTCGCTGTTCACGTGGCTCTCCCCGACCGCGCCTGACAGGGAGCATGACCCGATAAATAAACGTGACTAAGTCAAGATCTCTGCCAAACCGCGAGCTCCGCGCTTGCCCGCGACGTCAACGTGAGAGCGCGGCGAGGCGCACCGCAGCCTTCCATGGCGGGGCTTCTCCTTCGGCACCAGGCGGGGGCATTGGCGGACCCATCCGTTCCGGCGGAATCGGCTCGGGCGGCGCGACCCGAGGCGCTCCTTCCCCGCAGGATCCTCCCTCCCCTGGCCGACCCGGGGCGGGGAGGTGTTTCCTTCGGTCCTACCCGGGAGGGCGGCTGCCGGGAGCGCCGGAGGAGAAGGTGGGGCGGGGGGCGGGGGCCAGGCGCCAAGCGGAGGCATGCAGCCCCGGAGTGCCCGGAGATGGCGGGCCGACAGGTGGAACAGGTTGAGCCTACACACCCGGAACTGGGGCGCTGGGGTCGGGGATGGCGGTGGGGGTTGTCCTGTGCCACCGCGTCCGGAAGGGTAGGCGGGCGGGCGTCTGGGGCTTGGGAACCCCCCCGCGCGGGGCGGGACAGGGCCCGTGGACAGGGCACCGAGACACCCTCCGCCAGACAGCATGGAGAAGCATGGAGAAGCAGCTGCTCTCACATCGCTATCGGCGCCCCCAACCCACTCTGGCCCCTCCAAATGGCACTCCGGCCCCCCATCCCGCACCCACGGCACCCAGCTCCCTGGAGAGCCAAGCACAGCCCCACTCGCGACCCCAAGAGTTCCGGCCGCAGCCCAGGGAGGGCCCCGGGGCGCAAGCTCCCCCGGGATGCAGGGGAGCGGGTCGGCACCGTTTCCTCGGAGGGAAGGAGGATGCAGAGGCCTGAGCCTGGGGGCTCGAGGAGCAGAGCGCGGCGCCCAGAGCGGCAGTGTTCCTCCTGCCACCGAACCAAGGTCTCAGGGAGGATAATGCGCCCTGTCGACCGTCCGGGCGCGCCACGCCTGGCTCGCCAAGAGGACTTCAGGCGCAGCAATCCAGAACCTGCTCCCCCCGGCAGAGTCGGGAGAAGGGGCCCGGCCCGCCCCTGACGTGGCCCCGCCCCAGTCCCTCTGGTCCCTCCCCCAAGTCCTAACCTCCCTCCCTGATCTGAGGCTTGGGAGGCCCGGCCGCCGCCTTCCAGGAGCCCAGAGGGGCCCAAACCCGGCAGAAAAGGATACGCGGCTGCGCTCTCTCACATACGCTGTGCCCGAGGTAAGGGGCGCAAGCCAGGCCCGGGGCGGATCTCAGGGCTCAGCCGCCATAGTGAGCGCGGAGAAGCTCGGTTTCCGGGGTCTGGCTCGGCTGGTGTGGATCGCCTGAGGGGCAGCCGCACCCGGATCCCGCGAGTGCGGCCCGGCCAAGCAAGCAGGAAGAGAGAAACTCCCTTGCGCACGAGCTGCACCGCACACGAGGCCGACCGGTATCACGCGCGGTGGCGCGCCGCCCGGGACAGCACGGGGCGCGGGAGTCACCTAACGCCCGCCCAGGCCCGGCGGCCAGTGGCTTTCTTAGAGGCGATCTGGCGTAGGGACTCGCAGCACCACACCCGTAGAACTGCCCAAAACGAAAATGGACCCCTGGAGATCTCGGTACCAGGGGACGCTGGGTTCCTGCCCAGAGCCGAGAAGGCCGCTGTCGTTTGTGCTACCGAAATCCTGGCGGCCCGGGTGAAACGGGAAAGTCGTTGTTAACCAGCCGCACCAGGCCCTAGAAAGGCCGGCTGGCAGACACCGCAACCCGCCCCCCACCTCCGACGAATCGGCGGCCGTCTGTTGGTACGCGTTCCCGTCACGTTCCCAACGGGCAGCTAATAATAGTAATAATCATCACTTAATAATATGTGACACCACCCAAGAGAACCAAGGAGGCAACGTCCACGATTGTACTCGGCGCCTGTTTGGCGCCTGCTCTCCGCAGTTTACTGCGATCTTATTTGAACCCCCGCACAACCATCTACGAGGTGGGAGGAGTTCTCACCCCGAGGACGACACCACGCGCCCGGCATGCCAGTCAAAAGACCGCGCTTCTGCCCGCGGCCCCGCACGCCCCGTGACCCGGACTCAGTCTGCCAGGGTCCCCGACCCCAGGCTCCGGCCGCGCTTCGCGAGGGAGCGACTGCGCGTAAGGTCCCGCGCGGCGTCCAGACCCGAGCTCCGGGTTCAGGTTGCCTCCCAGGAATGAGGTGCCACCGCGCGACCGGGAAATGACCCAGCCCGGCCGAGTACAGCCCCGCGGGCCGGGAGTGAACGGGGACCCGGTCCCATACCCACCACACGCGACCCGGCGGCCCCGGGACAGGCCTCGCCGAGGCGCCAGGCACTGGGTTGGGGAAACAGAGCGGATTCTCGCGGGCCAAGTCTAATCTTCGGCCCGTGGACGCTGACATTCCGCTTCTCGCGCCCTCTGCATCCCGGAGCAGGAGGTTCTCGGAAATGTTCTCGGTCCTCCCTCAAACCTGGGGCCGCGACCCCGGTAGTGCCTGCTGGCTCCCCGCGCCCTCCCGCCAGCGCCTCTGCACCGAACAGGGCGCACCGCGTGTGCCGAGTGGATCCTCAAATCTGCATTCTCTCGGTGATAAAATATGCTCTCGTATTTTTTCCTGATTTCCCATTAAAACCTTTGCCTAACTAAACTCCCATCCAACGGGATTTATTTCGTCCCCCAGGAGATAAATCAGGGGGCAAATTTACGGCCCGGGAGGGACCCGCCGCGCTAATGGGCGCTTCATGGAGTGCGCGGCGGGGGCGCGCGGACGGCGGGCGCTGGCCAATGGCCGGGCCGCGGGCGCCCACAGCCAATCAGCGCGCGCGCCGCGCCGGGGCCCCGCGGTTATCAGCGCGTCCGGCCCGCGCGGCGCCGCTCCGACCGGCCCCGGGGCTGCCGCTGCCGCCGCCGCCGCCTCCCGGAACGCCCCCGCCGCCGCCTGCCCTGCGCCGGAGCCTCCACCCGCCCTCGCGCCCGCCCTCCGCGCCGTCGGCGCCCTCGCCCGGCGCCCGCCCGGGCCGCGCGCAAACTTCCCGGGCCGGCGGGCGGCGGCGGCGGCGGCGGGGCCCGGATGGGCGTCCGGGCCGGCGGCGGCGGCGCCCATGGACGCTAACCGCCCGGGCGCGTTCGTGCTGAGCAGCGCCCCGCTGGCCGCGCTGCACAACATGGCCGAGATGAAGACGTCGCTGTTCCCATATGCGTTGCAGGGCCCGGCCGGCTTCAAGGCGCCCGCGCTGGGGGGCCTGGGCGCGCAGCTGCCCCTTGGCACCCCGCACGGCATCAGCGACATCCTGGGGCGGCCGGTGGGCGCAGCGGGTGGCGGCCTCCTGGGCGGCCTGCCCCGGCTCAACGGGCTGGCCTCGTCGGCTGGCGTCTACTTCGGGCCCGCGGCCGCCGTTGCGCGCGGCTATCCCAAGCCCCTGGCGGAGCTTCCCGGGCGCCCGCCCATCTTCTGGCCCGGAGTGGTGCAGGGCTCGCCCTGGAGGGACCCCCGCCTGGCCGGCCCGGGTAAGTGGCCCGTGCGCGGGTTCGGCGTGGGGCTGCGGGCGGGCGCGGGCGGGACCGCCGGCCGCACTCACCGAGGCCCCTCTGCAGCCCAGGCCGGCGGGGTCCTGGACAAGGACGGCAAGAAGAAGCACTCGCGGCCGACCTTCTCGGGCCAGCAGATCTTCGCGTTGGAGAAGACTTTCGAGCAGACGAAGTACCTGGCGGGGCCCGAGCGCGCGCGCCTCGCCTACTCCCTGGGCATGACCGAGAGCCAGGTCAAGGTGAGGCGGCGCCGCGCGGCGCTCGCTTGGCCGCAGCCCGCTCGCTCCCCCGCGTCCTGCGAAAGGCGCGCGAGCGGCCACGCCGCGGCCGGGGCCGGGGCAGAGGGGCAGTCTGGGGCGGCCCTCGGCGTCCGCGAAGGCGGCAGCGTCTGGCCCGGGCCGCCGAGGGGCCGTGCTGCCGCCGGCGGGTGCTCCGAGGGGCCCCGCGTGATGGGCGCCCTCCACCCCAGGTATGGTTCCAGAACCGCCGGACCAAGTGGCGCAAGCGGCACGCGGCGGAGATGGCGTCGGCCAAAAAGAAGCAGGACTCGGACGCCGAGAAGCTGAAGGTGGGCGGCTCGGACGCGGAGGACGACGACGACGAGTACAACCGGCCCCTGGACCCCAACTCGGACGACGAGAAGATCACGCGGCTGCTCAAGAAGCACAGAGCTCCGAACTTGGCGCTGGTCAGCCCGTGCGGCGGCGGCGCGGGGGACGCCTCCTGAGGGCGCGGGGCCGGGCCGGACAACCAGGGTACGGACGCGGGCCGGCGCCCTCGCCAGCCGCCCGCGCCGCAGTGTGTATATATATTTTTACAGAGTAAGTTATACGGCGACCCGGCTCGGGCTCGGCGTCGGGGCCACCGCCGCCCCGCGTCCCGGTGGGATCACTTTGTATAATCAATAAATTATTTAACACGTCCCCGTCGGAGCCACGGCTCCCTAGGCCCTTCGCCTGTTTCTTCCCATTCGGAAAGCCGCGGGCGAGGCGGCGGCGCGGCCTCCGCTCCTGCCGGGGACGCCATGCCGGGCCGCTGTCCAGTGTCCAAGCCCGCGGGGCCCGCGCCGTCGGCTGGAAGGGCGCCTGGGGCTGGAAGGGCCGGGCTCGGCGGTGGGCCCAACGGAGGCCGGGTGCCCCGCGTCCCGGGCGCCCGGGCGGCAGCAGCTCGCAGGAGCGAGGGCGCCGAGAGGACCGGCGCGGGGAAGGCGTCCCGGCCCCGCGGGCAGTCCGCTGAGGGAAGGGGCGGCCCGGGCCGGGAGCCGCGAGGAGCCGGATTCGGGGACTCGGCGGGCTGGAGCGGAGCCGACGGCGCGGGGCGGAGCAGGGAGCAGGTAGGGCCTCTTGTTTTCCGGCCACCCCGGGGCTAGGGCCCTCCTTTCGCCGCTGCGGTGGATGAGGTTTGGGCAGGTTTAAACACATTCCCGGTGCCCGCCCCACCTGCGCGGTAGCTGTGGGTGGGTGGGTCGGTGGGTGGGTGTTGGGGTCGGTGAAGGGCGCCGCTGGGCCCCGGCTCCTGCCCACCTGCTCTGCTCTGATTATGTAGATTCAACCCGCCCAGCCTTAGTAGCTGCAGACTTCGGAAGTCGCGCTAAACTTAACATTGGGTGAAATAAATCAGGTTTTAAACTCATCAGCACCATAGCTGATCCGCTGCTATTATTTAGATTTTTTTATGGGTAGAAAGTGCGACTTAATTCAAAGGACTACAAAGAGAAGTCCACAGTAATTTTGCCAGCAGCTCGAAGTTCTCTGGGGGCCCAGGGGTTTGCAGTGGAAGCATGTCTGGCGGCCCCTTGAGGTCCATCCCCTTGCCCGGCAGCTCGGCCTGCACCCCAGGGTGCCCCACCAGCCAGACCCCGCCCCCACCCCAGGCCCCACCGCGGAGAGGCAGGGAAGCCCTCCTCTCTGGCCTGTTCTTTACCCCCACCTCAGAGGCGAGGATTCTGGTGAACAGCTGGATCTCTCTGGTTCACAGAAGCCCCAGACTGGATGCTCCCCGTGGTTGCAGCTTCATGGGCATGACTGTGGTGTTAATTTTAAAAGTTAAATATAAAGGGTTATTTTATTGTAAGATTTATCTTGGAAGTCATTATTGGAAATGTTAAAAGAGTAAAAGGCTGAGTCTTATTTTTTTCCACACAACTGCACCAATTTTAAAAACAGATGCTTTCCACTGACTGGTTTTCTTTTTAAGAGAGAACTTAAAAAAAAATTTATGTGCATAAAAACTATTCTCTCAGCTCTAAGTTAGGAGCAAAGGAATTTCCAGTTTTAAAGTTTTGAGGAAAGCAATGCATTTATGTAATTTCATTTAAAAAATGCTGAGGGGTAAATCCCAGTAGGTACCTGTGCAGTAAACAGTCCAAAAGACCTTCTTTCTGCTTCCCACTGCGGCTCAGCTCTATAACAGAATCTGACAAGACTCGGGGCCTGGGTCTCAGACGAGGTGATCTGGACTGCAGCCTGCGAAGAGCCCGGAGTGCCGGAGAAGGGAACACAATCAAACGGTGTTTTCACCAAGATCAATTTTATTGCTTAGGGACCAGAGCGGTCATTTCCAAAGGCCTCCAGAGTGAGCAACAGCTGAAACCCTGCTACACAGAAATCACCGTGGGCCGGAACGGCCGTGTGGCACGTGGACGGAGTGACCACAGCTTGACACACACCCCAATCATTCTGTCGAGGATGCAGACTCGGCCGGTGGATGCCACACCGCTTGCGAGGGTAGTGATTTACCTAAGCCAAGCTTCCCCCTGGCGCCTGCACCCAGCCCGGGAGTTCTGTAGTGTTAAAGCAGATCAATAAACGCCATTTGTGTTTCATCCTCAGGCTGGGCGCCACCTCTGACCGCCGCGCCAGGTGTCGGGGACAGGGACGTGCGGCAGGGTCACGACGGGCCGTGGGAGGCGCGGCAACCGGGGACACGGACAGTTTGTTTCTCTTAATAGTTTATATACAGCCCATGTTAAAAGCGGTTTCTATCAGAAGCAGACTAGGCTATTTTTATTTCTCCCATGATATTATTGTTTTATGTAGAATACTTGGCACCATAGAACAGTAACAAAAGACGGACAAAACGGTTTACAAAATTCTTGAAAGGTACACCCGAGCTAGCTATAAACTTCACATTCAGTTCTTAATATTACACAGCAGGAAGCCTAGGAGTCTGACTGCTCACGTGAGAGCCGCGGGCCGTCCGAGCCCCACGGCGCCACCGGGCGCAGTCCGGGTTTGACAGCTCTGTGTGTGCATGTGCGGGGGACCAGCTCCTAGACTCGGTTCTACTGCTGATATGACACTCAAGCATTCATACTGGAAAGTATATTTAGCATAAGTTTTGGTAAGGTTTATAAATTATTTTTAAAAAGTATATATTTATATATATTTATATATATAAAAATGGAAAGCAGCTGCAGTGTGATTCAAAAACCACGTAACGTGGTAGTAGAGTGACTGACAGGGAGGGGCCTCCAGAAGCGAAAGCGGGGGCCACATGCCCCCGGTCGTGGAGCCCGGCCGGCCCACTCAGCCCCCGCCACAGGGCGACTCCGAGCCCCGCGGGGTTTCTGCTCCCGAGAAGCTCCTCCATGCTGACAATGATTAAAAATCGAAAACCGTGACGTCTAAAATACAGATCTTTTTGCTGTCTATTAGAGTTTTGGCAACAGGACTGTGACTTGTTAAAAAAAAAACCCAATGTTTCTACTTGATGCCACAAGGACAGACACGACGGTGAGGTATGTGAGGCTTGTCCGGAGCGCCGTCCGGGGCTGAAGCAGAGTGTGGGGCCGGCCGTCTAGCGGTGGCGCTCGGGCGGGTCTGGACGCAGCTGTCAGAGGACGTGGGCCCTCGTGCTACGGGGGGGTCTCGCCGGGGGTCCCCTCAAGGCGCTGGCATCGCCTCCCTGCCGTGGAACCAGGCGTTGGTTACGGGGACACACACACCAGGAAAAGCTCAGAAAGGTGAACTCGAGGGAAGGAGGCATATTTACCACCACGTCACTGCACCACACAACACTTGTGCACACGTGCGTGAGGTTTACCTGCCCCGGGCGCGATGCGGAAGGCCAGGAACACGGGCTGCGGGGGAGAAGAGAGGCCGTCAGGGCCGAGCGTCCACGGCCAGCGGGCCCAGCGCTGGGCCCTGTCCTGGGGAGCTGACCGTGGGCGACCCGAGGCGGAAGGCACAGGGCCGTCGTGCTCCGTTAAGATGGCATTATTTCCACATAGAAATCAGTGTAAAAGCTCATTTTAGAGCCGTGATTCAGGCCCTGAGAACATGGGGAAGGACAGAGCCTGGCCTGGGATCCAGCCGCTGGTTCGGGTGGGCGGCCGGCCTAAGAAGGGGAAGCGGTGACCGTCTCTCCTGGGCCGCCGGGACACAGGACCCATGACCCCACTCCCCTCAGAGGGGCTGCAGGCTGGGGGCCGGGCAGAGTCACACTTCCAAGGTTGGTTCCGGAACACTGGGTGGGTCCCTGAAGCTGGGCAGTGACACAGACATCTCTCCCCACCCGGGCGGCAGGGGCAGAGGCCAGTAGGATGCTTGGGTGCAGGCTCAGAAACACCTCCAGAGGGACCATGGGACACAGTCTCTGTCTCCGACACGAACTCTGTCTCGTTGAGCCAGTCTCTTCTGCCTTCCTATCTACCTGCCTCACCAACCCCCTACCTACCTACCTGCTGGTGCTTTATTGAAATTAAACACAGATTGACTCGGCCATGTCTGTGAAGCCAGACCAGGAGGCGGAGAAGGGGGTTAGGAGAAGCACCCCGACAGCCCACCGCCCACCACCGCCCCCGCACGGGTCAGTCACCTTGTGGTCTCCCATGCAGACGTTGGGCCCGATGTGGTCGTAGGTGACAACCTTCTCCTCGCTCTCCGACTGGGAAAAGCAAACAGAGGAATAGATGTGGGAGGCGGAAACGGGGGGCTTCCTGGGGAGCAGCGGAGACAGCCCTGTGGCTGTGCCACCCTCCACCCCCTGCCCACTCCTCCATGGGGCTCCAGCTGGCTCAGAACTGCCAGTGAGCGGCTGCCCCCCAGGAGGCAGCGGCGGGAGGTGGCCGGGCAGCACTCAGCCCCTGCTCGTAGGGTGGGAGGGCTCCGGCCTCGGGAGGGCGGCAACCTTCCTTGGGGGCTGGAGGCAACGTTCCCAGGGTGCTGGTGTGGCCTCTGCTCACGGCCATCAGGGCAGATGGGCGCTCTCTTTCCAGTTGTGCCCATGGCACCAAAGAAGCCCACCTGGTCTCCGTTTTCTCCCTTGGCATTTGTTTTTGACCCAGAACTCCCTGTTCAGAGGAGAACAGACGCCCCTGAACGCCACGGGGCCGCACCCAGCGGCCACTAGAGCAGGGCCCCATGCACAGGCCTCCTGCCCACCAGCCTGCGGGCGCCGCCCAGGGTGTGCCACTGGCGGTCAGTTCCGGCTCCAGCTGGGCAGGGCTTTCACTGCCGCGGCTGAAGCCTCTGAGACTATAAACTGAATTATCCTTAATGCAGTAGGAAGTGTGAGGTCAGCTTTACTTTCCAGCGGGATTGCCTGCCAGGAACTGCGACAACAGACCCCCTGCACACCCGTGGCGGCCACAGCGCCTCCCTGGAGTGGGAAGCATTCATCAAACGCTGCGTGGTAATTTACAAAGGCAGCATAAAATTGTGGATTTCCAAGTGCATGATCGCGAGACAGATAAACAGATCACAGCGGGCTCCACACTTCTCCCTGCGCATCCATCATGGCAGTCGCCCCCTTCGTGTTCGGGGCAGGAAGCAGAACCGACATGATGCCGAGCTGACCGAGCGTGGCATGATGGATGACGCCGCGAAAACCTGGCGAGGCGGCTGCTGGGCCGGTGACGCCCACCACCGCGGGAGCCCCAGGGGAGGGCCCGCCGGGGGAGCCCCCCGCCAGGAAGGCTCCGGGCCCTCCCCACAACGGGCCACCCAGCCAGGCTCCGTGCCCGCGAGTCTGCAGCATCAAACCTCCAGCCCTGGAGCAGAGACGAGGCCACGCGCGGGTGGCGGTCGTCCGTCCGCCTTCCGGACTCTGCAGCCCCGGGTGCCTCCCGACGCCAGGCGCTCCAGCTGTCCCGGTGGCTTCACCGCAAGATGCCTTTCCCTGGAAGACGGCCCTCACCTCCTTTCTGCCCCGAGGCGCCTGTTCTGGCCGTAGCTCTGGGCTCCGCCAGCCCAGCGTGCTCAGAGCCGGCAGCTATGACCCACCATGTCCACTGTCCACTCTGCGTCCTCACGTCCCATCACAGAGCCCCGGGGGCAGGCCCAGCAGAGTGTGGGGCCGAGTCGGAGGCCACACGTGTGTGCAGGGTCTGTGTGGTCAGGGCCCATCTGTCCTGTCTGGCTTATGTCGTAAAGCCTGCTTGTGGGAGAGCCCACGGCCCGTCCTCCGTGCTGGGCTCTGGGGCCTGCCTGCCAGCTGTCTGGCAGGCCCCCAGGCCCTGTCAGGGCACGCTCACTGCAGGCCCCACGCACCCAGCCTGGTCCAGGAGGTCTCTCCCCAGGAGCTGGCTTGCAGCCGGGCATCCAGGGCCGCCCGCTCTGGAAAGGCCAGCAGGATCTTCCATAGGGGGCCACGGGGCCGCTGGCGGGGTCGGCCTGCACGCAGCTCGTCCCAGAAGCTCTGCCCTCCCAGCTGCGTCTCTGGATGAGGGTCTGGGCCCCGGGGGGCAGACGGGACCCCTCATAGCAAGTGCGGGGGCCGTGCAGGGTGGTGGCCAGAGCCCTGGACGTCCTGGGTTGAGGTCGGGGGGCCACCCGCCCCCTCCTGACTGGCTGCCCATGTCACTCAGAGGCCGAGCTGCTGCCTCATGAGTCAATGCACCTCATTACTGTATTTTTTCACTGATGGTGTTGACAAAACCAGTGCAGATATTGATTCTTGAGAGCAGTCCTTTTGTGTTAAATGTGGGCATTGAAAACCCCAGGAATCGAGAGGCTACAGGAACTGGAGACCCCCACCCCAGCACTGCATGCAGCCTCCAACCCCTGGCGTTTGTGTGACTCAGCTCAGATTTACAACTTAAGGAAATAGGACGACTTCACAGCTCAGGAGCTCTCTCGAGGACAAGAGCCCATTGACTTCTCCGAGCACGCAATAAACTGATAGGACTCCTGACGCCCTGGCGACCGACCATTTACGCTGTTTTGACTCCAGAACCTGGGCTACGTCCCAGCCCGAGGACCGAAGGCAGGAGGGTGCCCCCAGCCCGGGCCCACCCCCTAGACGGCCCGCCTCCCAGCCGGCCCCCCAGGCCTCACTCACCCTCAGGACGAGCTCCTTGGCCGACGGAGACATGAGGACGCGGTCACACCAAGCGGGGCAGCGGGTGTTCATGTACTGCCGGCCCTGGCTGCAGTCCTCGCTGTATGGGTAGCTGGGGAGACAGGACGGGGGCGCGGTCGGCAGCCGCTCGCCGGCCCCCCCGCTGCCCCTCCTCCATGCGGGACCCGCACCCCAGAAAGGCCCAGCTTGTCCAGGGGACGGAGAGGTGACAGAAGCTTCCCAGAACCGAGTCCCACACTGTCCCCAGCACTTCAGATAAATCCCCCTAGGACGAGGCTCATCTTCTCAACTTGGTTTTGCTTCTGGATGCAGCCTAAAGCACAAACCTGCACAGATGCCTGCGGCTGGCTGGCTGACAGACCCATTCCTGCCCCCTCAGCACGTGTCCTGTGCCCCCGTGTGTGGGAGCCCTGGACCAGCTGGACAGACAAACGTCCTGGCCAGGCACAGAGCCTTCTTGGTCGAATATCACCATTTTATATTTATCATTACAGACAAGAACCTACACATGGTCCAACTCTGAATTAGGGACCACGGAGAAGTCCAAGAAGTGCCTCCTAACCTTTAATATAAAAGTGGACCTGTCCACTGCAGGGAGGCGGCCCCCGGTGCCCCGTCTTTGCGATGCATGCTGTCCCTGTGTTATACACATTTTTGTTTTTCACAAAAGTGAACGCTGGAGCTCTTTCCCTAATAATTTGTCCTGTAAAAGCATCTCTCTCCACGTAGAGCACTCGTCCATACTTGGGAAGGGATGCGTCCCTCTGGGGAGTCAGACACTCTGCCTGGGCGGGGCCAGGGGGTGTGCCTCTGCCAGTGTGTTGGTCACGGTTGCCCCGAGGCACGTACCCAGGCAGAGCCCTGTGCAAGGGGCTCAGCAGCCCACTCCCAGCCCAGGCGCCCGACCACAGCCAGCCGCTGGGACCCTGCTTCCTGTTTGCTCCCGTACCCGTTTCAGCAGCAAGCATCTATCCACTGTTGGAAGCGTTTTGGTTACTTCTAGGTTTGGGGAGTTCTTGATTGTGATGAGTGGACCCCCAGGGGCCCAAGATCCTTTTGGGGGCTGGAAGGTAAACTCCGTGTTCATGGTCACACAGACATGCTACCTGCTGTTCTCATGGTGCTCGCACGGCCCCACCCCACACCGCACAGGCAGAGGCCACAGGAATGGTTCCTGGACTGGGTCTCGAGCCTGTGAGAGCCGGTTTAGGAGTCGGTGGGAGGAGTGGGGAGCACGTGAAGGTGGGACCCTCAGACCTCAGGGAAGGGAGGTTTGGAAGGTGCTGTCCTGAGGGCAGGGGTCTGGACAGGGCTGCGTGCGGGGCGAGAACCTTTCACATCACAGGAAGCCGCTGCCGCACCTCGGTGGGTGAGCCCGCTAAGCCGTCTCACTTCATTTTTGTTTTCAAGCCAATGACAGTGTGAGCTGGAGTGTGTTCACAGCTGGGATGACGAGGGCAGAGGTGCAGGGAGGCTCTGAAAACCAGGCGTGCCAGCCAGAGGCCGCCACCGAGTACCCCTGCAGAGAGGCTCTGAAAACCAGGCGTGCCAGCCAAAGGCCGCCACCGAGTACCCTGCTGTCAGCACCGCCTGTCTGCTGGCACCAGCGATGCCCATGGCGCATAATTCCCTGGTTGACAAGCTGGATGCCCTGGGGTGGCCACTGTCCCTCAAACAGACACTGTCCATCACCCCCTGCCCCCAGGAGATGCCGAAGCTGGACAGCCGGTGGAGCACAGGCTGTCTCCACAAACGCCAAGAGCCCGCAGCCCCGGATCCCACGAGCCTCTGTCCTGACCACCTGGCCCAAGTGGGAGAAGGAGTCGTTTTCACAGAACAGTCAGGATGATGCAGGCCTGGGGAGTGTGGAGAGGAGCCAGCACGGCCCTTCCTCGTGACAGGTCACGTGGACAAACCCAGACGTGGTCTCCCTCCCTGGCCAGTGCTGCTTCTGGACAGATCCCCAGGGGGTTCAGCCACGACAGAAGCAACAGAGCCCAGGAGGTTCCGCCTTTTAACCACAAAGAGGGCAGTGTGGTAGAGCCCAGGCACAGGATGCCCTGGAGCAGGCAGATGTGCCTGAGGACATCCCTGCACACCTGGCAGCACACCCACCTGGTACACACCCATCAGGTACACACACATACATAGGTACCCAGCCACCAGGTACACATCCACCCAGGTACACAGCCTCCAGGTACACATTCACCAGATACACTCCCAGGCAACACACTCACCCAGATAATACACACACCCAGGTACACACCCTAGCCATACACCCAGGTAACACTCCCAGGGAATGCATACACCTAGGAAACACACATGTATACGCATACACACATGAGTTTTGTACCACATACACAAAAATTCATTAACACATCATGAACATACCCCCACATAAAAATCTACACACATGCCAATTCCTGTCTGCTCATATGTGAACACACCATGTACATGTGCACATGGAGCTTATGCACACACACAACAAATGCACACCTGTACACACATGTATTCACACACACACACCACACACAGGCCCAGGTATACACATACCCATGCACATGTGCATACACAACCCACACCGCACACCCACAAGACATGCTGCATACACCCACACACACATGCCCACATATCCACACCTGTGCCTGTATAACCATGTCTGCACACACACATGTGCGTCCATACCATGTACATACACTCACACCTGTGCACACCCACACCCATGCACTATGGATACCATATGCACACATGCCAACATGTGCACTGCACAAACACATGCAAGTAGCCTGTAACCTGACCACATGTATCCTGCACACACACCCACACAAGTACATGCCTGCACACACATGCACTCACACCCATGCGGGGGCCACATCAGGCACACGTGCTGACACAGTGCACACAGTAAATACACCCATGCACGCTCCTCTGTGCACACACCCTACACACGTGTGCACAGGAGCTCATGCCTGCACACATACAGGCAGCACTCCTGCTGCTGCTGCTGAGTCGCTTCAGTCGTGTCCGACTCTGTGCGACCCCATAGACGGCAGCCCACCAGGCTCCCCCGTCCCTGGGATTCTCCAGGCAAGAGCACTGGAGTGGGTTGCCATTTCCTTCTCCAATGCATGAAAGTGAAGAGTGAAAGTGAAGGCTCCTGGGATCACTTAGTTTCTGGCAGTCAGAGAACACATCTGGGTACCAAATGGCCACTGTTTCTAACCATGTCCCTGCAGCTGCTTCTGCTGAAAGGTTCCCCGTGTTGGGACAGCTCTCCAGACACAGGGCTGTGAGAGCCACCCAATGGTCAGAAACATGGTTTTAAACATGAGGGAACAAAATGGAGGGGATGGGTGTGACCCAGGCACTGGAGGAGGGGAAGGTGGGTAGTGGGGGAAGGGATGATAAGGTAGTGGGGGAGGGGTAGGTGACCTGGAAGTGGGGGGGGGCGGGTGACCTGAAATGTGGGGGAAGGGCCGTGACCTGGACTGTAGGGTGGGGTGAGTGACCTGGGCAGTGGGGAGGGCTGGGTGACCCAGGAAGTGGGGGAGGGGTGAGTGACCTGGAATGTGAGGGAGGGGTGAGTGACCTGGGATGTGGGGGAGGGGTGGGTGACCTGGACTGTGGGGGAGGGGCCGTGACCTGGACTGTGGGGGAGGGATGAGTGACCAGGGCAGTGGGGAGGGGTGGGTGACCCAGGAAGTGGGGGAGGGGTGAGTGACCTGGAATGTGGGGGAGGGGTGGGTGACCTGGAATGTGGGGGAGGGGTGGGTGACCTGGACTGTGGGGGAGGGATGAGTGACCTGGGCAGTGGGGAGGGGTGGGTGACCCAGGAAGTGGGGGAGGGGTGGGTGACCTGGACTGTGGGGGAGGGGCGGGTGACCCGGGCAGTGGGGGAGGGGGGTGACTTGGGCGCTGGGGAGGGACTGATGACCCGAGCTGTGGTGGGGGTTGGGTGACACAGGCAGTGGCCTGGATGGCCTTGCCTTGGAGACTCAGGCTTTGCTTGCAGGCTGGGAGGTCAGGGGCTGTGAGCGGGGACCCTCAGCTCAGGGAGCCCATGGATTAGTCTGTAAACCGTGACCTTTTCCACCCCAGAGAACCTGAAATGCTACTTCCCAGTTAAACGGAGAAAGTCTGACCCCTCGACCGATGGGCCTCCCAGTGGCCCCCACCCCATTCCTCCCAGACCACCTTCCTTCAGGGGGCAGCCCCACCTCCAGCCAGAGAAAGGTCTCTGGCCGAGACGTGCTTGCAAGGACAGGACACCGTTCCTGGAGAGCTGGCACGGCCCTAACACACCGACCAGGTCACAGGATGTCCACGGTTCCAGGATGAGGGCAGAACGTCTCAGGCTGTTCTCCTGCCGCATGAGCCCGTCAGGCCTGAGGCAGGTGAGCCCAAGAGGGCCGGTGACCTCTGGGTGCCCACAGCGTGGGCACCAACCCTGAGTTCCTCCCACTTGGCACCAAAGTATCCCCACCCCCAACCTACCAGCAGGATCTCACAGGCCAGGCCATGCCGGGCCACGCCCCTCCTGGGAGCCACACCCCTCCCCAGAGCCCACCCCTGGGGCCTGGCTGAAGTCCAAGGTCTGTGCAGGCCGACGGGTCCCTCCCAGCCCTGACATGCCTGTCTCTCTGCTGCCTTGGGGATGGGGGCTCGTCCCTCGGCCACCAGAGCGGACCACAAAGTCCTGGGTCTCCTGGTGGGCCCATTCCCCCCATGCCTTCTGCGCTCTGTGCCTGGCTGAATGTCCAGGCTGCGAGGTTTGGAGAAGCTCAGGGACAGCCACCTGCTCGGGCTGTTCGGGAGCCGTGTCCATAGCTCCTCCTCCTGGCCGGGCCGCAGCCCTGAGGGAGGCGTGTGGACCCTGATCAAGCGGGAGAGATGCCCAGGACCCCCGCATCACCCCCAGAGGGCGGGGGGAAACCGGTCCCTCAGGACGGCTTCAGCTTCCAGCGGTCCCTGGCGGCACATGTCACTGCACACTTTATTTTGCTTCAGTAGCATCAGAGCCCGAGGACGACGCGGCGGGGCAGCTCCTGGATGCACTGCTGAGGCTGCCCGCTCAGGCCCAGCTGCTGAGTCACACATGGGCTCCCAGGCATCGGAGCTGTTGCTGGGTGCCCACCAGGCCCCCGGGGGCCACATCCCTGCCTGTCTGGCCCCTGCACCTCGAATCACTGGTCTGGGCGCTGACGGTGAGTGGCAGGCACCCAGACACCTCAGCCCGTCTGGACTCACAGGTAGTCCCAGGTCCAGCGGACATCTGACCTCTGGAGTGAGGCTCAGGAAGTAGGGTAAGCTTCACGGGGAGCCCGGGAGGACCTCTGATGCGGATCTGACGTGTTTACCTCCCCTGAGGCCTGGCACAGACGGGGGTGGGGGGGCAGATGGCACTCTCAGCCCCACCCGCAGCGGCTCCCAGCGGCCTCGTTCCCTGAGGATGATTCCCCGAACCTGCCCAAGGCCCGTTTTCTCCCAAGTGGTAAGAATTCCCACTTGGCATCTGTAAAACGGCAGAGACAGGGGAGCAGCCGTGGGGGGCGTCTGTGTCCTCCAGATGGGCCTGGGGTGGCTGAGCGGGCTGAGTGTCCTGGGCCATTTTGTAATTGGCTCTCTTTCCCCCCACCCCAACCCAGCCCCCTGTGGCCCCGGGCGGGTCAGGGAGGAGCACGCTGTTATTGCTGCGGATTTCAAGATTCTGTAAACACCAGAGCAAAACACCACAAAAGCTCACATACCCGAGAAAGAGAACCAACACCCGCGTCCCGACGGCCCAAGAAAGATCCAGAGCTTGGCACTGCCTCAGCGGCCCCTCGTAGGCGCCTCTGGGAGGCTGTGTCGGCACCGAGGAGAGCAGCCCCTACCATGCTCTCCAGGCTGGGGAGGGGGCGGGAGGAGGCATGGGGGGCACAGAAGCACAGACGGGAGGTTCCCTGTGGGCCAGAGAGTGGGCAGTCCTTACCTGGGAGGGAACGAGATGTCCAGTTCATACAGTCTGTCCTTAAACACAGACAGCTCTTTGTCGAATTCTAATAGCTGAGGAAAAGAAAGAAGATAAGGGTCACTTGGGCTTGCGCTCCTGGGGGCACCGGACAGCCTGGGCAGGGACACCGTGATTTCAGACCCCAGCACCTGCCCTGCATGAGGGCTGCCCAGGTGTGTGGCTGGACAGTCCTGCAGGCCCCGGGGTGAGGCCCAGTGCTGACCAGCTGGGGCCACCTTGCCCCACTGAGCGTGCAGGGTGCGGCCATGGCCACGCTGGAGTCACTCTGAGGTGCCCTTGCCCGAAGGCAGGGTCCAGCTAGAGCCACACTCTTGAGTGTGGGCCTCACCCACAGGACCGCAAATGGCACTGGCCTGGTGGGCTCCTCAGAGCCACGCCCATGGGCACTGCGCCTCCAGGAGGCAGGCCCTGTGGCCACGCGCGCCCTGGGCACGTGGTCACTGCTTACGCTCTCGGCAGCGTAGGGCAGCATGGCATCGCACAGGCCCGAGGCCACACAGCCCCCTCTGCTCCCGCCATCTCAGCCCTGCGATCCGCACGCCGTGTGTGCAGAGCAACCCTGGACGCCAGGCTCTACCTAAGCCACCCGCAGAGCCCGCGGGCAGCAGGCCAGCCCTCAGCCGGGCCGCTCTCCTCGGGTGAGTCGGGGGAAGCAGGCCGGACACCTCCCGGCAGGAGCTCCTGGGGGTGATTACGGGGGTGGGGGGACTGAGGCTCCTTTTGCACAAACAGGACGCTTCAGACACAGCCACCTGATCCCAGTGGCCACCAAGCGCCGACCCTGCCTGGTGAGGCTGGAGGCTGGGTCCCACGGCTGCCACCGTGAGCCCACATTTGCTAAGAGGCACCGGTGGCAAACCTCGCCCCACTCAGCACCCCTGCTGGGGGCCTAGGGGTGCAGGGCCAGAAGCGGGGTGCAGAAAGGGTTTGGGGGGAGGGGAGGCACAGGATGGGGGCTGTGTGGGGGTGGGGGCTGGGGCCAGAGCCCCTCAGTTCCCAGGCACAAGCAGTGTCCTGCCCCCACCTCCAGGGAGCAGCCGGGGCCAAACGACTTCTGGAAGGTTCCTAAGTCGGTGTTTCAGGGTGCCTGGGGTGGGGAACAAGTCTCCAGGGAGGGTGAAGCATGAGCGTGGGGCCTGGACCAGCTCTGGGCTCACACAGGTGTGCACACACATGTGCTGGAGACACCCTCACAGCACGCTCGCAGGATGCACCCCCAGAGGGAGACAGCAAGCGTGTCATCCACAGCCTCCCGAACGTGAATGCTCAGCCTTCACAGCTCAGGAGGATGGCCCTGACCCCCGAGGAGTCTGCCAGCATCGCGGCGCATCGCGGCGCATCGCGCCCGGAGGCCCGCCACCAGTGTCCTTCCGTGGGGGGGTCCGGTGCTGGGGTTGCTCTCAATCTTGGCGTCTGGTGTCCTGCTACAGACGCCCCGAGCTCTTGAGGACCACGCCTCCCACCCCTGCCAGCTCCAAGCATCCCTCCCATGTCCTGCCCACGACCCACCACATGAGCACCACGCCCGGCCCGCTCTGTCCGTCTGGACACTCCGCTCCCTGGGGGGGACTTTCCCGTCCCTGGCTGCTGTGAGAGCCGCTTGTGTGTCTTCATCTGCCTGGAGTTTTGAGCATATGGTGTTTATGTTTCTGATTCTTTCTCTGTTTCCTTTAAATAGTCTCAGAATTTTTATCAAGCATTCCGTGATCTGACCTCTTGGACTCTCTCTACCGTGGAGGGCTCCCTGCCCTGCATCCACAGGAGGCCGGCACGCTGTGTTTCAGGAATGATATTGCATTTCTGTTGAAATGGTAATCTGTATCTCTTTGAGATTTTTCACAGCCTGATGACCAATTTCACATGTATCTTAAACATTCTTCTTGATTACAAAGTGAGGAACAGCGCAGGGTGTGTGCGGACAATGATGAAGCGGCCGGCCGGCCGTATCTGTCAGGCACAGTCCGGGCTGCACGCCTGCCTCTGCTGCTGCAGAGGTGCGGCGCTGATGAAGGGAAGAGGCTGGAAAATCGATGCGGCGGAGCCGGAGCAGGTGCTACACACACAGAAAACATCTCTATCCGACGGGCCGAGCGCCGGGAACGCTCCCGCGCCTGCCCTGGGACAGCCGCGGAGAATTTAATCTCTCCAAATCCTCACCAGGGCACTCCATCCTGCCGCCCTGACAGCCACACTTATAATTAATTATACAATTTCGATGGGAATATCGACTAAACAAAGCTATAAATCATAGAAAAAGTCAATAGGCATGGACACGTTCAATCATGTCCCGGCCGATGATTACTACTCTTAAAATACAATAATTATTTTCAGAGCCAGCTTGAATTAAATTTCTGTCAGGCGGGAACAAGACCAGTGGTTGATCAAGGATGCGATGGACCCGGGGCCGCGGCTGAGCTGCACATCCATCCTGGTGGGCGTCTCACCCTGAAGGTGAGCGCTTGTCCGGAGGCCCCTGGGGGTCTGCACGCCCGCCTCCTGCAGGGGGCCGCGGTTACCGTGGAGCCAGCCCTGCACCGGGAGGCATGAGGCCTCCGCCCCTGAGCTTCCTGACCCGACCAGGGGGCCCGGGGGCCCCCCAGAAACCCTCGTGGAGGCCTCATCTCTGCTTCGACTCCATCACGTCTTTTCATCTTAGGAGCAGACTCAAACTTCTCCCAGATATTCAAATTAATTTTCCTCCACATTGAAAGCACGGTTTCACAGGGTAAATTAATACGGAAATAAAATTACATCTAAGGTGATGTCTGTCGTTTCCAGGTGATGACACGCTTCCCAGGCAGTAAGGGAGGCCAGCGGGGCTCTGGGCCCAGGGGCGCCTTGCCTCTGCCCACCCCCCACGCTGTGGGACGCAGGAGGAGCCCACCTCCCCGGGACCCGAGGGTCCCCAAGGAGCCAGCTGTGCACAGGCTGTGGGCCAGTGTCCAAGGACACCAGGTGGGTGGAAGCGGCAGAGGAGGCTCGGGAGCGCCTGGGGCCGGGGTGCACCCATGCAGCGGGGGGAGGCGGCCTCGCAGAAGAGGGCTGGGCCCCCCATGGTGGGCTCAAAGCTGGGCTGAGTGGATGGCTGTGTGACTGGGCCTGGCTGAGCTCCAGGCCGGGGTGGGTGGGGGGAACGGAGGGGGTGGGGTGCAGGAAGGAGGCAAGGGCAGGGGCCGGGGCCGGGGGCAGACTAGGTGATGGAGACTCCAGGCCCCAAAGCCAACGGACATGAGAGGTGAGAGGTCCTGGCGAGTGATGGGGGCTTCCCAGAGGCAGGCAGGCAGGCAGGTAGGCAAGGCGGGGTGGCTCTGTGCAGGGACTCGGGACTGGCAGGGTCTGCCGGACAGCTGGACAGTCCCCCATCCAGACAGATGTGCCCCTCTCTGGGTGCAGGCAGTGGACCCTGCTCAGTGAGGCACAGAGCCCCCATGGGGCCTGAGGAAATGTGATGCAGAGGTGCTGCCTAGAGTCCGCGGGTGACCAGGCTGCCCAGGGCACCCGGAGCACAGAGGGCTGAGCGGGGGCGGAGGGACAGACAGGGCCTCAATCTGCACACGGTTCTGGCCTTTGGGATGAAGACGGCCCTGAGAGGTCACAGTGGTCTTGGTGGGGTAACCAGGAGCTAAAAGTGGGGACCGCGGTACAGACAGTGCCTCACCAGGGTGGGGGGAGCAGCCAGGGCCTCAGGAAGGGGGGGGGCACAGGGCACACCTGGGTGGGGGAGGCTGCCTGCAGGCATGGCTGACCTGCTGATAACACACAGGCGCCAGAGGAATGGATCAAAGCAGGTCCAGCTGACGTTCACACCGCGGGGCAGCCCCCAGCCCAGCCCTCCCGTTGCCTGTGTGCAGGCAGTCTGTGCAGGGACCTGCTCACGGGAGGAGGGGTAAGCTGCAGGGATCTGTTCACATGTACTTCACTCTGCACATGCACACATGCACACGTGTACTTCACTTTGCACACACACGTGTGTACTTCACTCTGCACATGCACACGTGTACTTCTCTCTGCACACATGTGTGCACTTCACTGCACACTTCTTGTCCTTGGATTTGTCAGTCTCCTTCTTGATTGTACACATGCACACACGCACATGTGTACTTCACTCTGCACATACACGCGTGGTTCACTACACACCACACACACACGGGGTTGGTGGCAGAGAATGTCCCTCAAATTCTCAAGACAGTCTCTCCTCTTTCCAAGGAAGCCCAGGCTTCAGTGGGTGGGCCCTGAACAGAGAGGGTCTGCACCCAAAGCTGTCAGCCCTCTGCCTCTCACCTGGGGGGTCCCCAGGGCTAAGGGCTATTCTGCCGGTCAAAGACAGTAAGGCAGGTGGATGCAGCCTGGCCAGAGGCAGGAGGCACACCAGGCAGGGCCCAGCCAGACGTGACGGGAGGACCGGGGGTCAGCACTGCCCAGAGCAGCGGCGGGGGACCAACCACACATCGCATGGCGGGACTCACCGCAGTGCCGTTGTCGTCCCGGAAAACCTCCTGGTTGAAGTAGTCAAAGAGCTTCTTCTCCAGCTGGAGCATCACCTGTTGGGGGTGGGGCGTCAGAGCAGGGGGCCCCTCCCCAGGGCGGGACCACGGGGGTGGGGGGCGTCAGAGCAGGGAGGGTCACGGGGGGCCATCAGAGCAGGGGGCCCCCTGCTTAGGGCGGGGCCACGAGGGGAGGGTCAGAGCAGGGGGCCCTCCCCAGGGCGGGACCACGGGGGCGGGGGCGTCAGAGCAGGGGGAGGCCTCGGGGAGCCATCAGAGCAGGGGGCTCTCCCCAGGGCGGGTCACTGTGTGCAGAGGGGCGTGAGAGCAGGTGGGCCCCCTTTCCAGGGAGGGGCACCTCCCCAGGGAGGGGCCACGGGGGGGCGGGTCAGAGCAGGGGCCCCTCCCCAGGGCGCCTGCGCACCCTCCGCGCTCACCTTCCGGTCGTTGTCTGACTCTCGGAATATCAGCTTCACGACTTCGTTGGTGTCCGCGGCCCGAACCGTCTGCATCGTGGCCTTTGTGCAGAGAGTCTGGGAAAGACACGGAGGAACCAGGTCCGAGACCTGCCACCTGGCCGCCCGACCCGGTCCCTCCATCCTCGCTGTCCGGCTGGGCTGGGGGCTCACTCCCCCTGAGCGCCCGGCCGGCCCCTCTGCCCTCCGTCCAGGCTGCTCTGTGGACCCAGGGGCCCAGGAGGTCCCCAGGGCCACGACGGTGGAGAGCAGCCAGGCAGGACCTGGAGGGCGGCAGGGAGGCAGAGGCCGTTGGGGGGCACAGAGGGAGGGGGCCAGGCCTCCCAGCAGGTACACCTGGTCCTGCCCCACCCTGGGCGTGGGGCAAGGACAGGCCACAGCAAGAAGGTAAACAGGGTCCCTCCCCAAAGTCAGGACGAACCCGGAGCCTGGCCCGGGGGCAGCTGGCCCGGGGGCAGCAGGGCAGCGCTGGCCAGACCCACATACAGTGGAGAGAAAGAACCGCTCTGGAGGGGCTGAGCGACGGCCAGGCTCGGAGAAGTGCTGGCGAGGACTCGGGCCATGCACCTCCCTTCGGAAAAGTCCGTCCGCAGGGTCCAGAGAGGCTGCGGGGGCCAGGGGCCACAACCAGATTTTGCTTTATGTGTAAGTTATACCTCGATAGAGCCATTTTTTTTTTTTTTTTTGTCCCCATAGTTTTTATGAAAAAGATAAAGAAGAAGGACTGCCGCAGCAGGACTAATGTTGACCTGAAGACACCCGTTCATCCGAGGAGCCCGTGGGAGGACCTTGCAGTGGAGCGCGGGGCTCAGGCCCAGGGTGGCCGGCACTGTGGGGGGAGCATTGACATTCAGGGCACACACAGCTAATCAGGTCAAGCCCCCAAAGTGGCTTTTGGACTCATGTGTCACAAATCAGTCTGGCCGCCTTCAAATGGCCGGATTAGAACAAGGGCCCCAGCGACCCTGCCTGGGCGTGCCCACCGGCCAGCGAGGAGGCTGAGCCATCCAGATGCTAATGTGCTACGGGGCTTAAGAGCGGTGAATGGGGAGGCCCGGCGGGCAGACGGCTTACTCGGAGGAAACGCATAGTCTTTGCCCAAAGGCGGCTGCTGCAAACTTCTTAAAAAAACTCTTTCTCTCTCCCCCTCGCACGGGCTCCCAGCGGAAACACATCTGCCTGGCCAGCCCCTCGCGCTCGGCCACTCCCACACCCGCCGGAGCCCCTCATTCAGGGCGCCCAGGCCTCCCCTTTCAGCCGCAGCCGTGACCAGTCGAGCAGAAAGCCCGGGGCAGCGCCTTTCCGGCTTGCCATACAGAGGCATTTTCCTCTTTTCAAAGGAGAGAAAAATTCTCCAAATGCTGTTTTTAAAGAACCATCTGAGGTTTATTTCGCTATCAGTGGCCGTGTGGCGGCACTGGAGGGTGGCGTGGGTGTCTTGCTGGCGCTCGGGGCCCCGGGCTTTTTTCTTGGAGTTTGGCGATGCAGCCACTGCCAAGGACAGGCACTGTGGGGGCCCCAGGACGGCAGGGCCGGAAAGGCAGCTCGTGGTGTTCTCGCTGCGTGGCTGGCCCGCTCTCCTCTGCAGCACAAACGCGCCCCCCACCCACCCCGGGTCCAAATTTCATTGCTGGTGGAGCCCCTCAGGCCCCAAGAGGGGAGCCCGTGAGTGTGGCCTTACAGAACCCGCTCTGATCTCTGCCAGATGCAGGGGGTGAGGGGCAGACAGCCAGCCCTGCACCCAAGGATGGGGGTCCACTACCCCGGGGTCAGCCAGGAGCTGGTCAGGGCCGTCCTGGTCAGAGTAACGCCTGACCTGGGGGGTCTCTGTTCTGGGGGGATCTCTATTACAGGTCGAGAAGCGCTTTTGGGCAAACGTGTGCAGTAAGCTTGGTGTGCGGAGGTCAGAGGCACACCAGCCGTTTCCTCGCTGCGGTTGCGGAGTTTCAGATGGTGAGGAGAAGCGGCGGGGCTCTCCTGTGGGTGCACTCCAAGAGGCAGCAGGTGCCACAACAGCGCCTCGTCTGTTCACGACGTCCTGCTAGGCTTTAGCCCAGTCATGGCTGTGATTCCGCAGACCCTGCTTCTGTCCGCACCCAGCATGCTGGACCGCAGGAGGGGGTCCTCTGCACCCCCAGCTGCCGAAGGACCGCAGAGGTCAGGCAGGCGGGCACCTGCGGTCGGTGTCCGGAACGTGCAGCGTGTCCAGGGGGGCACGCATGGGGCTGGGGGCGTTGGGGAGACTGTGACGGAGCTAACAGAGCAGGGAGGCTGGTCGGGGCCCCGCGCAGGCTCTCACCCTGCCCCTGGGCCCTGCAGGACCGCACGCGAAGGGGCTGGGCTCAGAGGACACTTTTGTCCCCAACTTATCCTGACCAGACTGGGTGTTAGAGCCAGAAGGAGGCTGTTTCAGGCTTGGGGGGCGGGGGGGTGACTGCCCCCCCACACCTGCTCAGGGTCCTCCCTGCGGCTCTCCCCCACCCGGAGGAGGGCAAGGGCTTAAACGAACCAGACCAGCCGCCAAGCAGCCTGGCCCCGGAGGCGGCCCCGGCTCCAGCTCCTCCTTCGCACCTTCTCTTTTTGCTCGTGTGTGACCCTGAGGGCACAGTGCGTGCGGACGCTCTCACCACGGACAGGGGCCGGCGTGCCCACGGGGTCCGGCACCCTCGCGGTGGGGCCCGTCTGCAGATGCTGGAGGCCTCTCCCCGTCAGGGGTGTGGGAGGCAGCCCACGGGGTCCTCGTCTCTGCCCAGATCACTCGGCTTCTAAGACCTCTGGGGATTAACCTTTGTCCCAACAAATGGAAAGTAAACTGGCCTTCAAATGGAAAGTTACTGGACAGCGGCTTCCTGAAGTTGTGAAGCCCAGCCCGGCAGGGCCTCGGGTGGCCTCCCCCCGCCGGATGTGGACCCGTGGGAAGGACAGCCGGCAGCCCCCCCGGGAGGCCAGCCGCATGCTGCGGCCCGCGGACTGGACACAGCTCCGCAGAGCTGGGGTCCCTCCACTGCCCGAAACGGAGCCGTGTGTCTGGAGAATGCAGGGCCACCACGTCCTGCCCAGCCCCAGCTCCAGCTCCATGGAGAGCGGGCGAGCCCCTCCAACCGGGTTCAGCCACTGAGGGATAGGTCTCCTGCTCGCCCGGGGAAGAAGAAGGTGCTGGTCTGAAGAAAGCACAGGTCCCTGCTGCAGGCCGCCCCTTCCTGACACCTACAGGCGGGATCTGGGGCCGGGGGAGGCAGGCCCCGGGGGCCAGGCTGGTGGGTGGGCTCCGTGCGCCCCGCTCTAGGGCTTTCATCCCCTGACAACCTCACGCAGGAAACATGCGGACCCTCTGATAGCGTGAAATCGGGAACAAAGCCAGGGCACAAAGAGGCCGACTGGCCGTGGCCGCCGTCCCCTCTCCAGCAGCCAGCACGTTCCAGGGCCAGCCCGAGGGGCTGCAGGAGAGAGCTTGGACAGGAGGCCCGTCCCGGGGGCGCTAAAGGTGGTGCCCGCAGCGTGAGGACCCTCGGCTGGCCGCCCACCGCACGGCTGCTGTCATCTAGGGGCCCCTCCGCAAGGAGGCCCGTCCCTGCCCCACCTGGGCAAGGACAGCAGCCTCGCTCTGGGGAGCGAGTGGCTGCCCTGGGCAGCGTTTCAGGTGCAGGGAGTGAAGCTGGAGAGGCCCAGACCTCGGAAGAGGTTCGGTGTTCCTCTTGGGACCAAGCGGCCCAGCCCCCACCTGCCTTGAGCCCCGGGACACAGGTGTGCACACGCGGCCTTCTCGGAGGCCCTGGGCTCAGGCCGCTCACGTGGGACTGGGCTCTGGAGGACCAGTCCCCGCACCCCCATGAGCCCACCACCCAGACCCACCTCTCAGGGTGGAGGGGCGAAGGCCAGCCTGTGGGGGCTCCTGGGCCCGACTCTGGGCACTGACGCGTCATGGAGCACAAAGTGCCAGAGGCCGACGGCGGGCGCCCCACGGGTCAGGGATGCTGGCGCAGTCCCGCCCACCAGGCAGGGCCCGGGTCCGCCGCCGGCACCTGCAGATGCCCTTTCAGCCTCCCCGCCACACGCGTGCGCACACACGCACACGTGGACGCATAGCTCCTAGGAGGGAGGGGCCCCAGTGTGCCTGGCCTGCTCGGGCGCAGGGCCCCCTGGGTGGCCTGGCCGGCCTGAAGCCCAGGAGGCCACCGTGCTGGGAGGGGCGGGGGCAGGGGGTCTGTGGCCAGGGGTCTGTGGCCAGGGTCCTGGGCCACGGTTGCGGCCCCTGGGTGGGGGGACTCATGCTGTGAAGACCAACGTCACTGGGCAGCTTCCACCGTCAGCTGCACAGAGTGGGGCCCAGAGCAGCCACCCCGAGAACAAGGGAGCGACACCCCCCTTCTCCTCCACGGTGCGGGCTGGGGTGTGAGGCTGCAGGAGGGGCTGGCAGGGACCCCACCTGCAGGGATCGCCTCTGGTGACAGATCCCTGGCTATCACGGTCCGGCGGCCTGCCCGACAGACAGAGGGCACCATCCCGGAACGGCCGAGGATCAGAGGCTGAGCAGCGCCCGTGCGGGCTTCTCACCAGAGAACATCGGGGCGGGGTCGCCCTGCGTCTAGAGGGAGCCGCTCCCCTCACACCCCGACTCTGTTCACTCTGACCCTCAGTGATACCATCTCTTCAGAGGTTTTCCTGGCAGAGCCCTGAGTCCAGGGATGACACACATTTCTTGACTGCTGAAAGCCTCGGACTCTGAGGGCCTGAAGCATGGACCCCGCGGGGGGAGCCGCTGGCCAGTCCGCGGAGGCCCCGCTGTGCGGCCGTGCCCACGTCAGAGGCGCCCGCACCCTCTTTGTTCTATGCTGTCAGCTGTTCAAGAGAGAACAATAACTCCCATAAAGGCCCTTTCATCTCTGCCCCAAGACGCTCGCCGACTCCCTACCCGTCCACGGCAAGGGGACAGTGCCCACATGCGGCCGGCGGGGCAAACCAGGGCAGCGCGGCTGACCTTTCTGGAAGGAAGCAGCTTGGGCTCGTGTCCAGCAGGACTGGGCGGCCGTGGGTCCAGCTGGGGGGCCTGTCACACGCCTGGTGCAGCCTTCCCCAGACAGCAGGGCTCAGGCCTGCGGGGCAGCGGGGTCAGGACAGGGCAGGAGGGAGACCGAGACCCTCATCACTTCCTTCTGTGACGGAGCAGGACACCCCGGGGCCTCCTGGGACAGACCCCAGCCCTGTCCTCCACCTGCCTCTAGCTTGCAGAAAAACGTCAGCCTCCTAGGCCCTCCCTGAGTTCCAGAGAATATATTTAACCAGAGAAGTAAGAATATACAGAGACAAGCTGGGTGGGCTCACGGGGCCTTGCAAAGGGCCAGCCTGGCTGATGACCAGGGGCGACGCCCCTCCCGGCCACGTGGGAACCCGCCCTGGCTGCTGGGGTGAGGCCTGGGGCCCTGGGACCGTGAGCGCTGGGAAGGCTGCAGTCTCTGAGGAGCCAGGTTCCCTGGGGGGCACCTGAGCCTGTACCTGTCAGCAGCCAGCAGCCGGGTGTTAAAAACCGCCGCCAACCTCCGAAAACTCAGCCATCACTAGGCTGTCGGCGGTGACGGGCAGCAGGTGGGCGCGGCCGGGCTGGTGGGGACGGGAGCGCCTGGCGCTGCTGTCTCTGTCTGTCACTGGCCGGCTGGGCGCCCAGCTGCCAGCTGCCACCACGCAAGGCACGGAACATGCCTCTGAGCAATCTCGCCGGCAGGGCTGAGCGTCGTTAATTAGTTCGGGACGCACAGCCCATTAGACGGTGTGTGATCACTGCGTTTACTCTTGTGTATGTTTTAATTACAGCTTCTGCGGTGCCAGACTTGATCACTGGACCATCTTCTCAGTTCTGCCCTGCGAGCTTGTTCGTATTAATTTGCATCTGAGACGCGAAGCTCTAGTTCCGGGGGACAGCCTTTCACTTTGCACGTCTTTCTGAGGCTGGTGCCCAGCAAGGTGCCTGAGACCCTGTGCTGCAGAGGGCCAGCGGGGCTCCACCTCGCCCTGGAGCCCCCGGCCGGCCAGTCTTCCTAGAGGCCCTGCCAGCTGCAGCCAGGTGCAGCCTCACTTCTGCCTGGGACCCTCACTGCTCTGGGAAGGATCTGACTCACCTCGGGGCTCCCCTAGGAGTTGGTGGGGTGAGCACCCAGGAGCAGGACACCCCAGGCACCCCAGGGTGCACCTGCCGCTCCGGGGCTGGGTATCAGCAATGGAAACCAGAGCCCCACCCGGCAGGCTTCTCATCAGGCTGGCAGAGGGTGACCAGGGCTTTCCTCCTCAGGGAGGGTCACCTGTCACCTGCAGGTGAGATGCGCCCACGTCCTCCGCCCGCGTCTCCTCTGACCTTACCTGCAGGGCTGCAGTGTGGTCTGGGCTGCTCGGGGTCGCCTTGGGCCCTACGCTGACCTTGGGCAATCTGGAAACCATCTGTGGGGTGACCCGCCAGCTGTGGGCACCGGCCTCTCCAGGAACACAGATTGAGGCCCGCATGGTCTCTGCTGCCCCAGGACCTGGTCTGCAGACCAGACCCGGGCGTCTCTTGGGGGTCGCCGCTGGGGCTGCCCACACCCGGGGGGAGGGTCAGTCCCGGGCCAGGGCCCCAGGTCAAGCCCTGTGCCTGCTGTCTGGAAGCGAAGGGCAGGGGTGCACCTCCTGGGCTCAGTCCTCAGCAGGGCACCCCAGCCCCGCCCCCTCCTTCTGGAGCCCCCGTTCACTGAGGCTGTGTGAGCCCCAAGAATAGGCTCCCCCACCCTCACACGGTTCCCCAGTAACAGCCACGGCCCTGAGGCAGCAAAGTCCCGGTGGCCTCGCCTGGCGCCTGGTTCTCACGCTGCCGCTCAAGTTGGGAAGCCCTCCCCTCTGCCCAACGGCCTTTCGGGAAAACCTGGGGAAGCTTTCTCTGGTTTCTCCAAGTTTCTCCAAGTGGCATCCACAGCTAGAAATCCTTTCAAAACGGCCCACTGGCCAGCAGACGCCGTCAGTCCACGAGACGCTAACACAGCAGGTGGAAGTTGAAGATCTTAGTAGGAAAGCTGCTGAAGTTAACCCAACAGAGGGAGCTTGGTTGTCTTCAGCTAACTGTTTAGAGCCAGGCGTGTGCCCACAAGCACGTTTTCTGAGTTACCGATGGCGTCAGCTCTGGCGGGAGGGCGGCAGCTCCACCTGACTCAGTGGAGGCCGTGCTGTGAACTGGACTCGGCAGATGTGACTGGTCACGGCCCTCTTGCCAAGCTCCCCCTGGATTCGGGGCGGCCCGCGTCTGCTTGGACTGTCCGCACACGGGCGGGGGGCCGGCAGGCCGGGAGCCTGCGAGGACCAGCGGAAGCTGAGGGGCGCCGGGGGCCCCGTAGCTGACAAAGTGGGAGGGAGCCCCCGAGCTCAGAGCCCGCAGATGCCGCTGCAGGGGCCCCGAGCCCGTGCCCAGGAGTTGCCGCCAGGCAAAGCCGTCTTGAGCAGGAACTTCAGGACACACGCGGTTGCTGTGACGTTCCTGACCAGCTGCACGCGCCTGGGGCCAAAGGCGGTGTGGCGAGTGGGCGGGACACGGGTGGGCCCAACCCCACATGCCACGCTGCGCGTCCTCCACGCCCCACGGGACCCCTGCTTCTCTGAGGCCAGGGCACCCGGCCGTGCCGTCTGGAACCAGTCACCGCTGAGAAGAGCTGTTGCTCAAACAACCACGTCTGGTCGGAGAGCAGGGGGACCCCGACCATGCCCCTCCGGACCTTCCTTGGCCCTAAGATGGTCCTGGCCACGCCCCTCGCTGGGTGACCTTGGCCCCCACCTCCCCGCGCCAGACGGCCCCTTGGCCCTCGTGGCCCCAGACCCATCACCGCATGGGTCCCTCCAGGGCCCGCAGCACAGTCAGTGGGGCTCCCGATGAAGAGATAGGACGCCCAACCTGGAGCTCACGGCGGAGTCACTGCCTGTTAATGGGCCTCCCGAGGAAGCGACACGGGCAGGTGGGGTGTCTACAACTTGTTAGCGGCCGAGATAACTGCCCTGCACCTGCTCTTGCGTGGTTGCCGCGGGAAAGAGGCAGGCAGGGTCGGGTGCTCAGCCGGCGCTGGGTCTGTCTCACGGGCCAGGTCCCAGGGCAGCCGGGCCATGGAAGCCGAGGGTGGGGAGGCCAGGGCGGGACCCGCGGGGCTGGGAGGGAAGGCCTGTGCACAAGCTTCTGCTCCTCCGAAAACTCGGCCATTGGTGAGAGTTGTGTAGAGAGCAGTGTTTCGGGTCGTTCCTCATGCAAGTCAGCTGGGAAGGCACCCGAGATGAACACCCCCGGGCCTTCAGGGAGGGAGAGGAGGAGCGGGCTGGAGGCCTCCTGAAACCCAGGGCCTGTGGCCTTAGAGACCCTGGGGGCTTTGGGGGCCTTCAGAACAGTGTGCTGGCGCTCAAGGTCTCACTGCAGACGCCCAGAGCAGGCAGCCCTCTGCACATGGGGGGCCCACTTCCTCCCTGCAGCACGGCTTTCACTCTCCCTTGTGGTCAGGGACGTGGGGCCCCGGTGTCCTGAGGGTGCTGGGCTGGGCAGGCCAGGCTTCCTGCTCAGGGCAAACACACAGGAGGACAGAGCAGCCCTGCCGTGGGCAGCGCCTGCCTGCACCCGGCCAGAGCACCCGGGACCCCGGCCAGAGCCCCCGGGACCCCGGCCAGAGCCCCCTGCGACCCTGGCCAGCACCGGCCATCCGCGCGGTCACTGTGTGGCGGGGGCCCCTCGTCTAGGGTGACAGGCGGGTCCCTGAGGTCAAGCCAAGGTCTGAAGGTGAAGAGTCAGGAGAAGGGGCGCTGGGCAGACGGGTCTGGGGAGAGGAGTGGGCTCGCACATTTTATGGGGGTGTGTGGTTGGCCCGGCTCCACACACGCCTGCTCACGCCTGCACACACCCAGGGCCGTGTCCTCTGCTTCCCACTTGGTAAGGAGTCCCTGACTGAGCTGCCCGCACCCCCCCTACCCCCCAGCCGGGCACTGTGCCCCCCCGGGGGCCACGCACCAAGACCCTCCCGCCCCTGTGGACACCAGAGCTCCCAGGCGCCCGTGTCCCTGGACGGTCCCGCCCGTCCTGGAGCCACTGCCCTTTCTGTGGTGTCTGCACTTCTGGGGAAGAGAAGGCCACTCTGGAAATCTCCTGACCCTTCCCAGCGCCCGGCTCAGCGGCCCTCGGGCACCAGCCCTGGTCTGGCCACGGCCTCACACGGGGCCTTGGGCCAGCAGAGGGGCTGTTTCGGGCACAGCAGGCTCATCGGGCCCAAGTACCAGCCAGACATGCCCTGGTCCGGGGGCTCAAGTTGGGACAACGCGGCTTTTCAACCCACGAAGAGGCTCTGCGGCTGAGGGCATGGCTGCGGGCACCGGGGCCTGAGCACCTCCCAGCGCTGCGTGCACATGGGCATCGCCTGGGGCTTGAAGGGGCACGCCTGGGGGATCGTGGATCCTGCCGCTGACTGAGCCAACGCGGGCCTTCATCATTCATTTGAAAACGCCAGAGGGGTGGATGGCCGCTCGCCACACTCAGGCACCTGCTCCCCCCGCCCCAGTGCTCAGATTTGCGAGGAAGCCTTCTGCAAGGGGGGGTCGCTTGTACCTGAGAGGCCAGAGGGAGACGACGGGGGATGTGGTCACCCACACGCTCGCTCGGGAGGCCCACGCTGGGCGGGCTCTGTGTGCTGCCCCCGCCAGGCCCGGGCCTGGGTGGCCCTGCTTCTCGGGCGGCAGGCAGAGCCCCCACTGCGAGGTCCCGTGGGCACTGCAATCAGCCTGCACGAGTCAGGAAACATGGCGACTGAGGACAACCAGCTCCCCCAGCCGGGGCCTGACGCACCCGGGCTCCTCCCGGCTGGTCTGACCTGGTTGCATCAATGCCTGCTGCTAACTGGGCCCTCACCCAGGCCCCCAGGGCTCAGGAGGCGCTCAGGGATGTGGGGGCGCCGGGCATGAGCTGCTGACCAGCCGTATCCTCACTGCAGCCTCCTGCCCCCGCTTCGTAATGCCCCCCAGTGACACTGCGGCCTTCTTCACGGGGCGTTCCTGCGGTAAGCAAACCAGCGAGCGGGAAGGCGGGAACGTGCCCGTCGAGGGCCGCCGGCTCTGCTGTTTACACAACACGACCGAACGCGCGTGACCTCTCACGGGGCCTACCTCCACCACGGACTTGGAATCCAGCCGGAAGTTGAAATCGCCGAAGACAAAGTAGGACGCCTTCTGGAACCGCTGGTCGCTGATCCTGGAGGAGAGGAGGGAAGGGGTCACAGGTGCAGCCGCCCGCCACGCCCGACCTCAGCCCTGCGCCCGAGGCCATGATCCCGCCGGCCACGCCCGACCTCAGCCCTGCGCCAGCCAGCCACCCACCACGCCTGACCTCAGCCTGCGCCCGAGGCCGTGATCCCGCCGGCCACGCCCGACCTCAGCCCTGCGCCAGCCACCCACCACGCCCAACCTCAGCCTGCGCCCGAGGCCGTGATCCCGCCAGCGGAGCCCCGGCCACGCTGGCCTTGCGGGTGAAGGAAGCCTGTGCCAGTCACCTCCGGCTCAAAGCAAGATGGGAGCAGTCTCTAACAGGACCGCCCGCAGGACGGACGTGCGCCCCAGCAGGGGGAAGGGAGGCTCGGTGACCGGGCCCTCAGGCTCGCTGCCCAGCCATGGCCGCACAGACGCCCCCACTGAGACAGGGCGGCGAGGCCCCTGGGCCCGGGGTGGGGGGGCGCCCCCTCAGCCCGTGGTGGGCTCTGAGAAAGCACGTGCCACCAGCAGGCAGAGCCAGGGAGCACCACTCACCCCCGACCAACTCAGAAACGTCCGCCCGGTTACCCCGGACCGGGCCCCAGTGTGCAGAGCAAGGGCAGCCCCCTGGAGCCGTCCTTCCCAGGGACTCGTTAAGGAAGAGCTGACCAGGAGCAGCGTCACGGCCGTTCCATGGCGCTGGGCGGGGGGCCATCATCTGGTGGGCGGCTCTGCCCGTCCATCCGTCCCCCTCACAGCCGGGAAGGCCGGCGGCGGCTCCTCTCACACATGGGCCCACGCTCTCCCCGCCACGGCCCCTGCCTGGCTCCTTGCCTCCTGCGCTGAGTCCCAGAGGTTTCCCTGGAAAGAGCACGGTGAGCCCTGTGCTCCCGGCACTGCCCGGGGGCCTTGAGTTCCTCGAAGAAAACACGCCCCCGGCCCCGCGCTGGGCCTCGGGCATTCTCCCCCAGGCTGGCTCCTCTCCAGGCAGAGTTGGCGGCCTTTAATCCATCTGGAATTGCTCTGGAGGACTGGATCTGAGTCCATGGGTCTCTCCAGCAGTGATTGATCCTAACCCTTCAGGAAAGCGCGCAGTCCTCCCTGCCGCAGTCTGTGCAGAGTCCCCGATGCCGGGTCTTCTGAGACTCTCCTTTCCTGCACATCTTTGTCCCGTTCCTGTCACTTTAACAGCACTTCCTGACAGATGCGCTTCTCACTGAAATTCTTCTAAAATCTTCTCAGTTGTTTCCACATTTTTCTTACACGTTAACTGCTGTATCCTGTTGCTGAATTCCATGAAAAGTCTTGTTTTTGGGTTTAACCGGATTGATTCTCACACATACGAGTTTGAAAAGAAAGGACATATTTTAACAGATTATTACTAACAGTGCCGATGAGCAGTAATGTCGCTTCTTGCGTTAAAGTTAAATCTTCTGTGGAGGAGACACCCCGCAGGGTGAAAACTCGGGGAGGCCAGAGGGTCGACCCCGGGGAGCCCTGCGCCCGGGACCAGCCTCGCCCCTTACCCCACCCACCCTCCGGGCACCCACAGACGGTCGGCAGGAGGGCCCTGAGCCATCTTGAAAAGGTTAATTTTTTGCTGCTAAACGCCTTCAGAAGAACGCGCCTCAGAGAACCTGCATGGTGTCCCATCAGGAGTGGGGTGTGGCCCCGGGTCGCCCACTTCTGGGGGGCCCCGAGCTCAGCCCGCCCTCCCCAGGAAAGGAGAGGAGGCGAGCCCCCCCCACCCCCACCCCCCCGCCCTGCCTCCGGAGCCCAGCGGGCAGCTGGGAGCAACGCCCACGGGAAACACCACCTTGCTCTTTAAAAAGCCCCCAACCTGCTCCACTCACGGCAGCCCCCACGGTCCCCACCTCGACCACTGGCTGCACTAGACGGGGGGACAGGGGCTTCCCGTGCCCTCCAGCCTTGTGCTGGGCAGCCCCACCACCCTGTGGAGAGGCCCCGAGGCCCCCGGGGTCAGCTTCTGGCCTCTGACTCCCGCCCCGCCCAGGGGCGCTGCCTCCAAAGGAAGACCTGGGGGCGACCCTCAGTGCCCCGGGTCAGGGGGCCCCAGGTCAGGGTGTCCGGGTCAGGGGACTGGCAGCGAGTGGTGACCCCTGCAGGGACCTGGGACCACCTCCCGCCAACACATGACCTCATGCCACTCAAATGCCTCACTTTTCTTTCCCTCTTTGTATTTATTAACTTTTTAAGGAAAACTGAACCGAGGCAAAGCTTCCGCTTGATCTGCTGAAGGGAGGAAGCAGACGTACCTTAAATGTCACACACCTACACTCTTTGTCCTGATGGTCTGTCACCCTGTTTATTAAGAAGCCCAGGAGCAGGGTCCCCGAGAAAAGCCCTGAACTCAGGCAAACCCTCTGCCCTCGGCGTCGCCCTGCCGCGGTGTTGGTTGGCACATCACGTGTGAGCGCGGCGACGGACATGGCTCAGATGCAGGGACACAGGCCGGAGCACCCAGATCCTACACGTTCTGTAGCCAGTGTTTCTGCTTAATCTTGTTTTTAAAGAACCTGCCCTGTTCCTGCGGTGGGAAAGGCCAGGGTGCCACGCTTTCTGGGACCCCCCACGCTCTGGAAGAGGCCGGGCAGTGCTGGGGGGCCACAGCCCGCTCCTGCTCCTGGGGGTGGGGGGTGACCACGGCCGGGGGCAGAGGGATGTGCAGGGTCAGCCCGGGTGTGGGCTCTGGTCCCCACCGGGGCTTCCCCAGAGGCCCGAGGTGCCGAGCGGGAGATGGAAAGGCTGGTGAAGCGGGAGCCCGGCTGACGGACCCGGGGGTCGTCACCAGAGGACAGATGGACCCGGGGATCACCACTGGGGGACGGACGGGCCCGGGACCAGGAAGCGGGGTAAACAGCCGACACAGAACTGGGTGAGCAGACAACTGGCCCGTTTGGGGGTAATTTCCTTTTATACAAGATAACAGATTTCAGATTTACTATCGGACTGAATCAACTTTGAGAAGCTCGGGGGTTTGCAGGGAGAGAGGCTGTGTTGGGCAGCCTTCCTGGAACCCGGGCCCGTGGCTTCTCTCGTGACGGCCGTGGTGACTGGTGATGGATTTCATCAGCTTGTCTCGTCGTGTAATTCTATCATTAAAACCCTAAACTTTATCATATTTCCTTGCCCCGCTCCTTCTGCCGTAATGGCCCGTGCCCATCAATAACCGCAGCGTGGGCGTGAGATGGAGCGGCTGTCCGCCGAGGCAATTGCCAGAGAGCGGGCGAGGCCTACGCTTTTAATCTCAATATAGCACCGTTCGGACCAGCAGGAAAAAGAGTTGTTTTAAAATTAATTACCTTGTCAGTAGCTATTATGATTAAAAAGTGTGCCCACATCAATACCGCGTGCCTAATTCAGGAGCAGAGTCACAAGAAAGGCCATAAAAATCAATGGGTTAGGCCTTGAAGACAGAGGCTCTCTCCACTGACGGGTGAGCTCACTGCGTGATGCTCAGGCTGCGGGCAGGGTGCCAGGCGGGGCAGGGCGCGTCGGGCCCACCAGCCCGGCTGGACGCTGGGGCCCTCTTTTGGTAGTTTTAGCTGCTGAACGTGGTAGAAACCAACCTTGGGCCCGTCTCGGATCTGGGGGAGGCCACGTGCTCGGGTAGAACAACCTGAACAGCAAAACATGGTGGGAGCTTCTGACAACCAGGCTTCCCTCTGAGCCGCCTTCAACAGACCGACCTTCCTGGGAGCCACTCTCGGGACTGCACGCTTACTCTGCCTCGCGTGGCGTGTTGGCCCCCAGCATGGGCTGCGGGGGCCTCAGCCCCGGGGACAGTCACTGGCGTGGGCTGGGTATCCGCAGCCCCGGGGAGAGTCCCTGGTGTGGGCTGGGGGGGCCGCAGCCCTGGGGGACGGTCCCTGGCGTGGGCCGGGGGGACCTCAGCCCTTGCGGATGGTCCTTGGCGTGCCAGCTGCCGGCACACGGAGCCTGAGGTGGGGGCAGGGAAGGGGGGGTCCGGGTAACTGGGGAAGGACCCTCCTGTTGACAGAGCAGAGCCGGCTGGGCAAGCTCCCCCAACACGCCCACCCCTGGGCATCTGCCAGGTCCTTGCGGTTCACAGGCCCGAGGGGCCCGAGGGACCCGCCTGCTGTACCCGCTCCCCCAGCTGGCGTCTCCCGGGCCGGGCGCCCCGGGGACCCATGAGGGGTGCACGCCTTGCACAGCGGGCGGCCAGGCCGAGCCATCGCCGCAGCCCCAGGGCTGTGCTCAGGGTCCCCGCACTGGACACCCGAGCCCCTGGCCCTCACGTGGGGCGGACCTGGGGAGGCCATGGCTCAGAGCAGCAGGACAGAGAGTGCTGGGCCAGCCGCTGAGCTTCCAGGGGGCTGCAGCCATTCTGAAATGCCCTCTCTGGTCTCAGTCGGCTGGTGGCCGCAGCTCTGCTGTTGGAACGAGGCCTGAGGCCCCGCTAGGGGCAGGACTGTCACCCCGATTTGTATGTTGAAGCCCCAGTGCCCTCAAGATGGTACTGGAGAGAATTAAGGTCAAATGGGGTCGTGAAGGGGGCCTGGATTCAACAGGACAGGTTTCTGTGAGAGAAGAGGCCTGTGGCTGCTTCTGTCCTCCGAGGACGTGGCAAGAAGGTGGCCGGCGTCGTCCAGCCAGGACGCAGGCCTCCCAGAGCCGCAAGGATGCGCACGCTGCTCCAGCTCCTGGGCTGAGCTCCGTCTGTGCACAGACCGGCCCAACCACGGCACTGCCTCAGGGGCTGCAGGCCCTTCTCAGATCTCCGCAGGGCGTGTGCGTCTCCAGGCTGGGCTGCTGCAGGCCTCCGTGGGCCTCCTGGGCGTGCTGCCCGCTCGCACTCACTCTCACTCGCCCTTTTAACAGCAGGGTGACATCACACCCGCCTTTCTGCTCGGACGCCACCACAGGCAAGGTGTAGACACCCCCCTGCCTCCAGGGCCGCTGGGCTCCACACGCGCAACCCAGGAGAGAAGCACCGGGGGCTCAGGAAGCGGACCCTTCAGATCTGCAACACCCACGAACGCAGGCAGCAATGTTGCACCTCACTGGCCCTGGGGAGACGCAGACCGTCGTGCGGCCCGGCCTGGCTGAGCCGCGGGCCTTTGAGAGGCGTGGGCTGGCGGGGCCCCTGTCCAGCAGCAAAGGAGGGCTCAAGCATCCTAAACGGCGGCGAAGTAAGCAAGGCCAGCAGGTGGACGAGCACAGAGGGCGCTGCCTCGAGGGGCGCTGAGCTGCAGCATGAACGTGCCTGCGCCAGGACACGCCGCAGAGGGAGGGGTCGTACACCGTCCATGTGACGGTCCAGGACGTTACCTAGGACCCACTTGGAAGCCCGCACCCTGCAAACACACCACGGGGACATACAACGCTGCACAGCTGTGAACGCACACGGCCGTGCCCGAGCGTGCAGGGGGTCCCTGGATGCCAGGGACAACCCTGAACAGGGACAGGAGGGTGGGACGAGGGCTCAGAGCGCGAGCATGGGCCCCGGTGGCACCCTCAACTCCATGTAACCAGAAGGACACGGAAACAGCGGCGCAGGCGCACTGAGCAGGGCCCTGACTTCGCCTCCGCTGGACGGCCGGGGACCTCGCACGCCCTCCCGCCCGACGCCAGAAACACGCGGGGGCCCTGCCCTCAGGCCAACAAAGAGGCTGCCCATGGGCGCTGGGCTCCGACACGGGGACAGCGGCCGCCCAGGGGGCCCACCGCACAGGGCGTCCCGGCGACCTGCATCCTTAGCACGGGGCCTGCCCCTGCCTGGAGACCAAAGGCTTTATTTTCTGCCGGCTGGCTGGCGGAGCGAGCTCTGGGAACGGCCCGGAGAGAAGCCCTGGGACGCGGGCCTTTGAGAGGCTGACAGCTGACGGATGGCCGCCCGCAGGGCGACAAAGGCGGCTGTGTGGCTGCCGCGTCACGCCGCTGCTCCCTGGGAACTAATTGCTCGGAGTCGCCCCGGGCAGCTTTATTTTTCTGGCAATCATTTTCTCTGAATGCCCCAAAATGAGCATGAAACAACTCTTTTGACCGGACATAAAAGTTAAATGTCCCAATGTTGACCAAATTAACTTCAGCACTGTGACAATGGACTGTATCTGTGAGAAGACGCTTGGGACAAAGGGGCGCTTTCTGCCCGGATTTCACAGTTGTGATGTAAGATTGTTCCTGCGGACCTGGCCGGGCCGCACTGCAAAGGGAGACACAAGAGCCCTGTCACTTGTGGAAAAAAACCTCATTTCACGGCCGAGAGCTTGGGAGAGGCCAGGAAGGGCTGTGTGAGCTGGTCTCTGCGGCTGTGTTGACGCCCCAAATGCTACCCCCCAGGGTGTAGCTGTGTGCCTGACAGGGACCCTCCATGGGTACAAAGGTGCATGCAGCCCCCCAGAGGCCCAGGGAGGGTCCGAGCCATCCCCCAGGTGGATGGGACCCCAACCCCATGCAGAGGCCCCGACACCGCCATCCCCGCATCTCTGAGCCTGGTACGCTTCCCTAACTAGAGGTCTGTCTCCTCCTAACCTTTCAGAACAAGAGATTTCAAGCAAGAAATTATTGTGCAAAACATCAGTTGTTATTTGCCATAAAACCTGCCCTCTAGTAACACCAGAAAGCCTGTTTTCTGACGTCTGCAAGTTCACACATTTCGGACCAGAGCCTTCCTCTTGGGTGTTTTTCTTCATAAGTAGGTTCTCACTTTGAAATCATCTTTGAGTCACAGGAGAGTTGCAAGAATGGCATGAGGTGCCCCTCGGTCTTAACCCAGATCCCCCGGCCCAGCCTGCGGGGGACCGGGCCGCCCTTCCCGGGCCTGGGTGGAAACGGGCTTGTGAGGCCCTCTGGGGAGATTGAGCCGGGACCCCCGCACTGCCTCTCTGCGCCCACGTTGGCCACAGACAATGCTCCCAGAGGTTCCCAACGCCCTGAATGGGGCCCCCTTGGTGGCAGCGTCCATTCAGGGGCCAGTGTGGCATTGTGCTCCCATCGGCAGAGCAGAATGCAGTCTGCTGGTGGCTGCCAAAAGGTTAGCAGCCCCGATGAAAGGGCGTCCGTCACTCACCGCCACAGAGCAGCCCTTTGTGCGGGAGCCGGCCGCACCGGGAGGTCCGGACGCGGCTGGCTGGGCGCCCCACAGACGCCGTCCATGGGAACGCAGAGGCCGCTTCCCAGGGGCCGCGGAGAAGCAGCAGTTCAGGCCCTGACAGGCCCTGAGGCCACTCGCCTCTGCCGACCAACCGCAGCCTCCAAGAGCGGTCCATTCCCCGGCCAGCTCGGCCGTGCCCTGAAGGTGGCCTGGGAGGCCTATCCGGCCACTCCCGAGTCTGCCATGACTGCAGACTTGTCACTGCCTGTCCCCCTTCCCCTGGACCAAGAAGACTGTTCCAGTTGGGCTGCAGGCCGATGCCCCTGCGGGCTGACCGCCTGGAGCCTCAGCACCGACCCGGCTGTGCTGGAGCCCGGCTACCCTGGCCCCGAGCAGCGAAGGCTCGGGTCCAGCCTGCTGTCCCTGCCTCCGGCGATCGACACCCAGCTCGGTCCACAGCTGGACGCCCAGCCCTGAGGAGTGTCCACTGTGGATGCGGCGAGGGCAGGCAGACCCCCATGTCCCCCACATGCGGGGTCTCAGGATGATGGACGGACCTCGGGGACCACTGCCTCATCCCAGGCACAGGCCCTGGCCTCCCGCTCCATCCAGGGCGTGTCCCAGCCGAGCACAACTTGGGGTCCAGGCGGGCCGGCAGGGCCCTGGGGAAATTGGAGATACTTCCAACTTCCCAAGGCCAGGCGGGCTGGGCCCCCTGAGAGCGGGGGTGCTGTAGGGGAGGGCTCGCAGGTGCTGGGCTCTAGGAAACCAGGCCTGAACGGCCGATTAACCAGGGTGAGACGGCCTCTCCTGCCCAGACAACAGGGCGTTAGTGCCGATGCGGCGGAGGTCACGGGAGATCACCACGGACAGACGAGGACCAGAGGGCCCAGCTGGGGGCCCGGCGCACGGGCTCTGATGGGGCCGGGTGGCTGCGGGGGCCGAGAGCCGGAGCAGGAGGTGGAGCCCCCGTCCTGAAGACCACCGAGGCGGCCGCCCCTCTGGTCAGGGGCCCGAAGCTCTGACCGGGAAGCAGGGGCAGAGTGGGGAGGGAGGCGCCACTAAGCAGGCAGGGGGCAGCGGGCAGGGTTCAGGGGTCAAGGGGCAGGGCTTGTGCTTTATCATCGGGTCGACATGTGTCAGTTTTGTATTTTTGGTAAACAGAGGAAGGCAAGCTAGGACAAGGTGCAAAGCCAGCCTCGATCCTCCGCCGAGGCGGGTGGGCGGGGGCCCCTCAGCACCCACCTGTCGAGCACGTAGCCCAGGGCCTTGTGCCGGATCCCCGAGTACACGGAGGGGCTGGTCTCCCAGGCAACCAGGTTGGAAGCATCATGGAAAAGGTGGATGTTCACCAAGTCGAAGGCACTGCGGGGACAGAGACAGGAAGCTCAGGATGCGGGCTGGAGCTGCTGGGTCCCCTGGGCGGCCCCCTGCCACCCCACCCAGCTCCCTGGGCAGGTGCAGCCAGAATGCCCGGGGCAAGTTCTCCTCTGAGGTGAAGTCAGAGGAGACACACTGGACTCATGCACGCGAGTCCTCACACAGGAAGGACCCCCACACAAAGGTCACCACCAGCGGCAAAGGGGCCCACAGAGGGTACCAGGAACTTGCCTCAAAACAGAGGAGTGGGGGGGGTGAGGAGCGGGGAAGAGCTGGGCGCTCGCCCAGGCCTCAGCTCCCCACGCAGCTGGCTGTGCAGCCTGAGGCCCCCGTGTGGTCAGGGCTCCCCGTGGGGTCCCTGGCGGGACTGGGGGGTTCAGTTCACGCTGCAGAAGCAGCCCTGAGCTCACAGGCCCTGGAGAGCCTTGGGGAAACTCTGCAGCCATGCCTCCTGTGGGCCTGCAGGGGCATGGAGAAGCTGGGGGGCCCGTCACCCCCAGGAGCCCTGGGGCATCGCTGGGGCCTATCTGGTTCACAGCAGAGCAGGTGGGTGGGCTCCACGCCCCCTGTGGAGTTGGGGCCACCAGGCCCTGAGACCCAGCCTGACAGCACACGCCCCCCCCACTCCCCCCGGCCCGAGTACATGGAGGAAGCTCCAGCTCTCTGCTCCAGCCTGAGCCCAGGCGGCCCCCAAGCCGTTCCCTGGGCCATGGGTGGCAGCCGGGGGCCGGGTCAGCAGGCTGTGGCAGGCTCGGCTCCTCCCGCCCCAGAGCTCTGGGACCCCGCCCAGGGGACGCCCCGACCGCGTGCGGCCCCTGAGAGGGGGTTGTGAGGACGTGGGGGCGGTCCCGAGAAGGGGCCGCAGCGGTCAGCCAGCGGAGCACTCGCAGTGCAGAGCCAGGCGGGCACGCACACGCCGGCGGGTGCGGCGCGGGCTCCTCGAGGTGCCCCGTCCCAGCAGAGGGGTGGGGGCGCCTGACTTCCTGAGGGTCCCCCCACCCGCGCTCCAAGCGCTGCTGGCCGTGGCCAAGGGGGCCACCAGCAAGTGCCGGGACACGGCCTGGGCCTCTTGGCCACGCTCGGGGGCCCGGCATCGCAGGGCCCGTCAGCCCCGTCCAGCCGGCGGGGGGCCGCCGGGGCTGGCCGCAGGCGCTGTGGGGAACGTACCAGTCCGCGAGGCACCACCGCGTCCGGAGGAAGCCTTTCCTCGACCACTTGCACTGAAAGGCAAACAGGCCACACGGGTCAGTAGGGGATGGAGGGGCGGCCTCAACGGCTCTGGACAACACTGTGCTGGGACCACGTGCCACGGCGTCATTGCCAACTCTGACCCCCAGGCCACAGCCTCATGCTAGCACGGTCTCCTGGGACATCTGCCCTCCCAGGGAAGCCTGGGGCTGGTGCCCAGGAGGGGTGTGGGGAGGGCCCGTGTGGTCCCAACGCTGCGTCCAGGGCGGCAGGGGCTCCGGCCCAGCCCAAGGGCCTCCCCTCACCAACCCCTCATCCCCGCCTGCCCCCAACACCCAGACTTCACGAGGGGCTCCTCCCATTCCCGGTGGCTCCCGCCCTCTTCACAGCCTGGGCTGGCCGGGTCACAACGGTCTCGAGTCCGGACAAGCCCTTGTTGGGTTCCTGCCTCACTGGCCTCCTCTCTGATCACAGGTGGTTAGAACCACTTCGCCGGTCAGCGCGGCTGCTGTGGGACCGGGAGCCCCTGAGGCTGAGAACGGCACCCAGGGTCTCGTGGGAGTGGTCACCCGCGGGGGCCGGGGGCCAGGGCCGGTCCTCGGGGGCCCTTGCCCTCTCCTAGTGCCAGGGTGGGGGGCGGCGGGGGTCTCCAGGTGCACTGGAGGTTGGTGCCTCCCCTGCCCCGGGCAGCCTCTCTGGAGAACCAGTGACTGACCCTCCATCCAGGACCACCGCCCCTGCAGAGAATGGGAGGTGGTCACCACCACCCCGCTGCCCTCGGGCACGTCGGGAAACTGGAAGCCGCAGTGCAGAGCGGCCCTGCCTCAGAGGCCTGGCTTCTGGGCTCAGGGTGAGCCTTCGGAAGCAGGACCAGGGTCTGGACCCCCGGGGTGGCCTGCGGTCCGCACCCACATGGAGTGGGGCCGGGGTATCTGTGCACAAGCTTCTGGACACAGATGCTTGCTGCACACGGAGGCAGGCTGCGCGGGCGGGACTGGGGTCTCCCCTGCCTCCCACCGTCCCGTCCACCCTGCTGGGCGCCCTGGCCATCGCCGCCTTCTCCAGGCCCACAGCGTCCGGGGGTGGCCAGCTGCCCCCCGGCGCCCACCCCGACTCTCGGAGAGGCCCTCAGCCCTGGAGAGGAGACCACGGCGGTCGGGGGTGGGGGCACGTCGTTCAGCAGACAATATCAAGTGCCCGCTCAGGTACCCTGTTAATAGGATTCCTTTACCAGCAGATGGATTGTGAGCACAGGCAGCTTCATCTACTAAAAGACGCCATAAATCTCGGTGAGAAAAGGGAGGCTGCGGGAGGTTATCAGCACACAGCCCCCGTGAAAGGCCCGCCTCAGAGCATTAGCGGGATTAATTCATCTTTCATAAGAGCTCGGAGCGGGCTCTGTGATCTATGGCAACAACCAATTTCTCACTACGGGCTTGAGGAAAAAAAAACGTCTCGGCCCCAATCGACTACACAAATCTGCTTTTTAAAAATGGTCTCGCATTATCTGAAGTGCTGCTCCCAGAGGTAGTGTTTGAAACGCATGTTGAGCCAAAAGAACCCGTAAATCAGCGGGGAGAGTTCTGTTAGTTTTAAACACGGTGGGCTGTAATTATTTGGAATGGCATTATGCCTCCATCATGGTAATTACATTTAGATTATCCTTAAGCGGTGGTAATAAAAGAAAGAGAAATCAGTCTTACACTAATTCCCTCCCCCAAGTGTGTGTGAACGAAGCGGCGGGGCGGGCCTGCCCACACAGCAGGAGCACCTGCCGGGGGCCAGCCACCCCCACAGGACCCCAAGGGCGGGGGCCTCCACTAGACACATGGCCCTGGGGTTTCTCACACCTGAGAAACCCCAGACTATCGACAGAACAGTAGAAGCACGTGCATTTTTCTCAATAAGATTTTCCTCCCGTTAATTCATCAAGACGAAAGGAAAATGAACAAGTCCTGGAAACTCAGAGGACGTCAGACCCAGCAGAGCACAGACGCAGGCGATTCCATGGGGTGGAGCGGAGGCCCCAGGCTGGGGTCACCTCGTCCCAGCGACACAGTGCCGCGATGCAGAAATCTGGGTCCCCACAGAGACACCCCGCCTCCTTCCCCCTTAAACACTCTGCCCTCTGCCTGTGGTGGGCAGGGGGGCCCCGCGGAGCCCGCAGCCCCTGCCAGCCCCTCCCTCAGAGCGTGTGCATGTGGGGGGGGACCACGGCTGCGCCCCTGATGCACCTACCCATCCAGCCACCGCCTTAGCCCCCATCACGCCCCCGGGGCTTGGCGGGAGAGAAACGGGGGGACCCCAGGCACTCTGGGCCTGGAGAGAGACTTGGGGGACCCCAGGCACGCTGGGGCCTGGAGAGGGTGCTCTGCAGAGCAGAGCAAGAGGGTGAGGGGTGCAGGCACCCTCAGAAGAGGCCACGGTCCTGGAAGGGGTGCAGGCCGGGAGGCGGGCTGGGCTTGCAGAGGCTCTGGGTCAGGCGCCAGGCCTCCCTGCAGGGAGTGGCCCCATCCATGGGGCTCCTCGGCCCGCCCAGGAGGACGCGGTGACCGTCGTGGATGACCTTCTCTGAGGACTGCCCCAGTCTCCGGCCGTGAGCCTCCGGTGACCTGGCTCCAAGACCACAGGGCAGTGAGAGGACCCCAACCTCCGAGTCAGCTGCAAGTGATGGGGACGAGGGGCACTGGGGGGTCAGCTGAGTCTCTGGAGTGACGGGGATGTACCATGCACGTCCGCTTTGGGCCGGGTCACCAGGTGCGTCCTTCCCTGGTGGGTGTGGAGTGGGGCGACATCCTGGACACCAGGCAGCCCTTGCGGGGTAGCGGCACCAAGAGGGAACCAGGGGGCTGGGCACCAGCAGAGGCTGCCTGCCAGCCCAGGTGCCCCCCAATCCGGGGCCACACTTGCCTCGGCCTGTCACAGTTCAGGGCTCGAGTGCCGATCAACGGAGAAAGTCGCAAACAAAGATATGGAGCTGCTTGGGTGGGGGAAGGGGGGCTACCTCAAAAACTCCCCACCCGGCCCTCAAGTCCTCGCCCCATGAGGCCCTGGGCCCAGCGCTGCCCACGGGCCGTCCAGCCCCTGCCCTGACCAGGCGAGGTGCCCTGCCTTCCCTGCTGGGTGCACAGACCCCGGACATTGCCAGGGGTGTCAGGGTCCCCCTGCAGAGAAGCTGCTGAAATACCAGAGCCTCCTACTTGGCCAGTTCAGGGCTGTCCCTTACCTGCCCCCTGGAACCCTGCAAGCTGGCCCTCCTGCTGTCAGAGGCTGGGACCTTCCCTGTGGTCCTGCAGACCCCTCCCAGCCCCCCCACCCCCAGCTGGCACCATTTCCACTGCAGTCCCCCGTTACTCTCAGGACGGGGCCAGTGCTGGCTGTAGGGGAGCTAGGGGGAGTCTGGATTGGGGTGAGGCCAGGAGACCTCTCAATCTGACTTCTTGTCAGCCTTGTTCCCGGGAAGCTCAACCACCCTCCTGCTGAACGCGGCTCTGGCCAACGGCCCAGGAGGACTGCAGGGCCCATCGGCTGGGCTGCATGGGGAGGGGTCAGGGGAGGGGGCACCGAGGAAGGAAGCTTCCGGATCTCCCCCTCCACGCCCTCCCCAACCCACAGGGCAGAGGGGACAGTCTCTGGGGCAGGGACTGCGGCGGGCGGGGTGGCCGGCTGGGAGGCGGCCCCTGACATCAAGTCCTTGGCGGGGACAATGGATGGGGAAGCTGTGCCTGGCGGGACGAGGGGCTCATCCTTCATGGAAGCAGCCACAATTCCTTCACCGCAGGAGCGGGTCATAAAGCAAGTTAATAAAGCCATGGCCTTGCTGAAATCAAGTGCTGGGTGCAGGGAGGGGGCGGGGGGCGGCGGGTGGCGATGCTTTTCCAGAGTCGGGGGAGGGGGCGGGGTGATACCCAGCTCTCCACACCCCCACAAGCTTCACCAGGTCATGTCCCACTCCGCATCCACAGGCCCCCAGGGAAGGTGATCCGTCTGGGTCAACCTGTGGATTTCACCGTTAGGAGGCTCCAGAGACGCTGGTTATTACAACATTCTCTAAGAGTACTGGGATCCAAAATTGTACGCGCAGTGTAATGGAGGCATAAAAATAACAAAACTGTACAAAAGTGCCTGAAACGCCCAGGAACCGCGCCCAGGCTTTCTGACTGTGTCCAAGCAGTGGTGAGAACAACCCACACCTGCCTGTGCTTCCAGAGTGCGGAGCTCTGCGGAGCAGGCACCCTAGGGCTTTCCCTGTGGAAGTGCGGGGGCTGCTCAGCACCCTGGGGCCGGGGAGAGCCCCCAAGGGTCTGCGCCCCACGCCCCAGTGCTCCCGTCTGGAGCGTGCCTGACATGCACAGCAAGGTTTGCTGGGAGCCCCAAGGGACAGTCCTCCTGCACCCTCGGGGGAAGGGTCTTCTGCCTGGGAGTGACGATGGCTGGAGGACTCATCTGCTGATGTCAACCACGGGTTCTCCAGCCCTCACCCGAGGCCACCCGCCAAACCCACCGGGGCGGGACCTCCAGCAGAGCAGGACGCCAGGGGCACAGCAGCACGGGGGTGGGGGGGACGTCCTGTTGTGGAGTGTGACGCGTTCATGGCCCCGGCCCCGCGCTGGGCTGGCCGCCCCGGCGGTGACCTACCTCAGGGAAGTAGTCCTGCGGGAACTTCTCCTTCTCCAGCATGGGCGTGCTCTCCAGTGTGTCTGAGTAGATCTCCTTGCCGGTCACCTTCTTGTACTTCTTGGCTGGAAGAAGGCTCAGGGTGACCTCAGTTCTGCACCCCACCCCTGGCTCAGGGCCAAGGGGTCCCGCGTCCCACCCGGGCAGCCCCGTGTGGCTGAGGGCCTCGACCCCGGGCAGGCAGCTGCTCCTGGGGGCCCGGGGCCCAGAAATTGCCATTCCTGCAGCTGGACCCTGACCCTGGACTTCATCACCCTCGGAGCGCCTGGCCTCAGGTTTACGGGGCTAATTCGCTCCTCTGAGCAAAAGGCTGCATTTAAAAGGGCTGTGGCGCTACCGTCCGCTCACGCTCCAGATAAATTTATTTAATAACATTGATTTCCTCGGGCCATCACTCACAGCCAGGGAAGGGGAGTCCTTATGTGAGACCGGGTTGGGGCACAGGCAAGGTGGCCGGGAGCTCTGGGCCCGCTCCCCGCCCGCCCTGTATCCGGCCGACCCCTGCACACCCAGGCCAGGATCACTCCCTTCACAGACCATTGTCCCTGCGTCCACTGCGGGGCTAAACGCAAGCTTTCACTGGGCTGCAGGGGCAGAAGGCTGTGAGCCCTCCCCACATGCCAGCAGGGAGCCTGGCAGCAAGAGAGCCTGCTGAGACTGCCCCAGGGCGCCCCCACCGACTGCGGGGGTGTCACACTTTCCCTGCTCCCAGGGGGACGGGGGTAGGGCCCTGGGGTGCTCGGGACAGAGGACAAGCCATCCTGCCAGAGTGCCCCTGGGGTCTGGCCCGGTGTCCCGCGAGCAGCCCCAGCTGCGCTTTGTGGAGCAGGGCCTGCCCCCCAAGCCCAGGGAGCCCAGGGACAAGACGAGAGCCCCCTCCACCGGACCCGGGGCAGGGCTGCGCGGGTCCTGCCGCGCCTCTGACCTTGTCCCCAAACCAGCGAGCCGGGCCCTTGCCTACGGGCGCCTCTGCACCTCAACTGACCCCCCAGTTCCCCACACCGCGGCCTCTGGCTCCCCACGACCCGGCGCCTGGGGGAAGCTAAACGGACAAGGGCCCAGAGAGGCCCGAGCCGCCAGGACGGAGGAGGAGTCTGCTCCAGAACGGGAGCACGGCGGCCAGAGCGCAGGACGGGTAGGGTCAGAGTGGGGGAGGTCAGGGAGTCCGAGGAGCAGGGCGGGGCTGGGCCAGCTCGGGGAGCCAGGGGCAGCCTGGGCCCCCACGCCATCTGCGGAGGGCACGGGCCACGTGGAGGTCCGGCCCCGAGGCTCGCCGGAAGCAGGGCGGGGCTGGGGGCCGTGGCAGGAGGCTGTTCTGCTGAGATGAAACCTGGGTCCCTGAGGAAAGAGGAAACTGGGGAGGGGTGGGTAGGGGAAGGCCTCGGTCTTTCTTAAACAAATAAGATTTTATTTTTAGAGCAGCTTGGGGATTACAAAAATTGAGCTGAAAGTGGAGTGTTCCCGTCCTCCTGGTGGCTCAGATGGTGAAGAATCTGCCTGCACTGCAGGAGACCCAAGTTCAGTCCTTGGGTTGGGAAGATCCTCCGGAGAAGGGCACGGCTACCCACTCCAGTCTTCTTGGCCGGAGAATCCCAAGGACAGAGGAGCCTGGCGGGCTACAGTTCCCGAGGTCACGAAGAGTTGGACACGGCTGAGTGACTAACTCACTTTCATACCTTCCCCACAGCCTGCGTTGGGGGGCTTGCCCGTGCTGGGGGTCCCGCCAAACGCAGACATCACAAATGCACAGATCCACCACTACAGCCTCACAGAGCACTTCCGTGGCCCTGAAACCATGCCCCACCCAACCCGGTTCAGCCAGCCTCCCTTTTGCTGCCTCCACAGTGGGTGGCCTTCCCCAACAGGCCACGATCCCTCAGGAACACACGCTTGAGCTTCCTCCGTGAGTTTTTGTGTCTTGATAGTCATTTTGTTTTGCTGCTGGGAGATATTCCAAGTCTGGACAGCCCACAGTCTGTATACTCTTTCATTTATGAAGGACACACTCTGGTTACTTCCAGTTTTTGCTAATTATGAAAAAAGACGCTGTAAACATTTCTGTACAGGTTTGTGTGTTGTCATTAAGTTTTCCATTTGGGTAAATGCCAAGAAATATAAGAGTGTGTGCAGCTTTGCAAGAAATTGTTGAGCTGTGAACCACAGAGGCCAGACCGTTTTGCTTCCCCACCAGCAAAGATGGAGACTTCCTGCTGCCCCACATCCCGCCAGCGAGCCGGCAGATTTCAGGCATTCTCACAGGGGTGTGGGGGCTTTAACCCGCATTTCCCTGACGGCATATGATGTTGGATAGCTTTTCATCATATCTGTGTATCTTCTTGGGTGAGATTCTGTTCAGAGCTTTTGCTGTTCAGTCACTCAGTCTTGTCTGACTCTTTGTGACCCCATGGACTGCAGCACGCCAGGCTTCCCTGTCCATCACCTACTCCCGGAGCTTGCTATCACTCATGTCCATTGATTTGGTGGTGCCATCCAACCATCTCATTCTCTGCCGTCCCCTTCTCCTCCTGCCTTTAACCTTTCCCAGCATCAGGGTCTTTTCCAGTGAGTCAGTTCTTCGTATCAGGTGAACAAACTGTTGGAGCTTCAGCTTCAGCATCAGTCCTTCCAATGAATATTCAGGATTGATTTTCTTCAGGACTGACTGGTTGGATCTCCTTGCAGTCCAGGGGACTCTCAAGAGTCTTCTCCAACCCCACAGTTCAAAAGCACCATTTCTTTGACACTCAGCCTTCTTCATAGTCGAACTCTCACATCCATATATGACTACTGGAAAAACCATAGCTTTGACTATACAAACCTTTGTTGGCAAAGTAATGTCTCAGCTTTTTTAATAATACTGTCTAGATAGCATATTCAAAAGCAGAGACATTACTCTGCAAACAAAGGTCCGTCTAGTCAAGGCTGTGGTTTCTCCTGTGGTCATGTATAGATGTGAGAGTTGGACTGTGAAGAAAGCTGAGTGCCGAAGAATTGATGCTTTTTGAACTGTGGTGTTGGAGAAGACTCTTGAGAGTCCCATGGACTGCAAGGAGATCCAACCAGTCCATTCTAAAGGAGATCAGCCCTGTGTGTTCTTTGGAAGGAATGATGCTAAAGCTGAAACTCCAGTACTTTGGCCACCTCATGTGAAGGGTTGACTCATTGGAAAAGACTCTGATGCTGGGAGGGATTGGGGGCAGGAGGAGAAGGGGACGACAGAGGATGAGATGGCTGGATGGCATCACCGACTCGATGGACATGAGTTTGAGGAAGCTCCAGGAGTTGGTGATGGACAGGGAGGCCTGGCATGCTGCGATTCATGGTGTCGCAAAGAGTCGGACACGACTGAGCGACCGAACTGACTGAGCTGAGAAGAGTGCAGTTGGACGGTAATTTGAGCATTCTTTGGCACTGCCTTTCTTTGGCTCACTTTTAAATTGTGTTGTTTTCTTATTACTGAGTTTTAAAGAGTTCTTTTTTATTTGGATAACAGTCCTCATGTGCCTTTTCAGATAGTCTCTCCCAGTCTGTGGCTGGTTTTCTCATTCTCTTGGCAGAGAGAGAGCATGTTTTTCACTCCAGTAAACTCCAGCTTACGATTACTCCTTTCATGGATCATGCTCTTAGTGTTGTATCTAAAAAGTCATTACTAAAGCCAAGGTCACCTCCGTTTTCTCCTACGTATCGCCCAGGAGTTTCATGGTTTCACGCTTTGCAGCTGGGTCTCTGGTTCCTTTTGAGTTAATATTGTGAAGGTGGTCACCTCCGTTTTCTCCTACATATCGCCCAGGAGTTTCATGGTTTCACACTTTGCAGTGGGGTCTCTGGTTCCTTTTGAGTTAATATTGTGAAGGTACAAAGTCTGTGAGTAGATTCGCTTTCCGTGCTTATGGACAGACCCCAGCGCCGCCTGTTGAGACGACCGTCTTTGCTCTATTTTATTTGTCTTGCTCCTCTGTCAAGAAGCAGGTGACTGTGTGTGAGGACCCACGTCTGCTTGCAGTTTGCCGTTTGGTCTGTTTGTTCTTCCAGCAACATCTCGCTGTTCTGATTGCTGCAACTTTATAGAAAGTCTTGAAGCTGAGTAGTGTCAGCGCTCCAGTCTCGTTCTCCTCCTTCAATACTGGGTTGGCTATTCTGGGTCTTTGCCTCCTCTCCATGTAAACTTTAGGATACATTGGTCAGTACCCACAAAACAACTTTCTGGGACTTAGAACAAGCTTGTGTTGAATCTATGGATCAAGTTGGGAAGAACTTGACAATACTGAATCTTCCTATAAGTGAACATGGACTCTCTCTCCACTTACTTGGGTCTTCTTTGATTCCTTTAATCAGATTTTACAGTTTTTCTCATGCAGATATTGCCCATATCTTTTAAAAATAATCTAATCTGTTTATTTGTGGCCGTGCTGGGTCTCCATTGCTGCACGGGCTTCTCTCTAGTTGCAGTGGATGGGGGTGCTCTGGTTGAGGGGCACGGGCTTCTCACGGTGGTGGTGTCTCTGCTGTGGAGCGTGGGCTCTAAGGCCTGCGGGTTCCAGCAGCGGCAGCACAGGGGCTCAGCAGCTGCATCTCCCGGGCTCTAGAGCGTGGGCTCAGCAGGTGTGGCACTTAGGCTTTGTTGCTCATGGCGTGTGGGGTCTCCTCAGATCGGGGGCTGAATGCGTGCGTCCTGCACTGGCAGGAGGAGTCTCTACCACTGAGCCGCCAGGAACCCCAATGCTGCACGTGTTTTGTTGGATTTATCCCAATGCTGCACGTGTTTTGTTGGATTTATCCCAAGTACTTCTTTTTGGTATGTGAGCTATGTTCTTAATTTCGAATTTTACTTGTTAAATGCTATCAGTGAAACCCTTGACTTGTGCTTATTAACCTCATATCCTGCAACCTTGCTTACTGGTACTAGCTCTGCTGCTACCGCTGTTGATGTTGGTTCCTTAGGGTTTTCTATATAAACTAGTCACCTAAGATGTAAGACAACATCTTCCTACCAATAAGACTTTTATGTCCTTTTCTTGTCATATTACAGTAGCCAAGATTTCTAGTGTGATGTGGAAGAGAAACGGGGAGAGTGGACACCCCCACCTAGATACTGGCCTTAGGGGAGCAGCACGTGGATCTAGTTTTCCGCTGTCGAGTATGAATAGTACAAAATCTCTGCAGCTGTTCTTCGTCAAGTTGAGGAAGTTCTCCTCTAGTTGTAGTTTCCTGAGTTTTTATTATAAATGGGCGTTGTATTTTCTGAAAAATTTTTTTCTACATAGATTGATATAATCATGTGATTTTCTTTTTTAGCCTATTGATGTGATGGATCACACTGATTGACTTTTGAATGGTAAATCAGGTTTACATACCTGGAATAAATCTGAATTGGTCACAGTGCATAATTTTTCTTATATGTTGCTAGTTTTGAGTTGCTAATATTATCAACATGTTGAGAATTTTGCTTTGTATGTTCATGAGAGATGCTGGCCTGTAGTTTTCCTTTTTTGTAATATTTTTATCTAATTTTGGTATCAGGGTAATGCTAGCCACGTAGAATGAATTAGAAAGTTTTCTCTCCGCTTTTACTTTCTGGAAAAGATTCTAAAGAATCGGTATAATTTCTTCCTTAAATGTTTAGTAGAATTCACCAGTGACAGCATTTGGATCTGATGCTTTCTTGCTTAGAAGGTTATTAAGTGCTGACTGAATTTCCTTTAACAGATAATTCATATTATCTACTCCTCCTTGAATGAGTTTTGATAGACTGTATCTTTCAAGGAAGCGGGCCATCTGAGTCATCAAATCTACAGGCGCAGACTTGTTCACAATATTCCCATATTATCCTTTTAACGTCCACTGGATCAGCAGTGATGGCCCCTCTCTCGTTTCTGATATTCACGTGTGTCTTTCTTTGTCAGCCTGGCTGAAGGTCTGCCGATTTTGCTCCTCATTTCAGAGGCGGCTCCCGGCCGCGCTGACTCTGCACTGAGCATCTGCTCTTGGCCTCACTGCTGCGGGCTCTGAGGCTCGCTGCTTCGCTCTTGGTCTCACCGCTGCGGGCTCTGAGGCTCGCTGCTTCGCTCTTGGCCTCACCGCTGTGGGCTCTGAGGCTCGCTGCTTCGCTCTTGGCCTCACCGCTGTGGGCTCTGAGGCTCACTGCTTCGCTCTTGGTCTCACTGCTGTGGGCTCTGAGGCTCGCTGCTTCTTCTCTTCTACCTTCTCTGGGTCTCACTTGCTCCTCTCGCCCAGGTGTGACAGGAGGCTGAGGGGAGGCTGGGGCTGTCTGTCTCCCTCCTTGTTGGCTGGGCCTTGATCAGACCCCAGCCGGCTGGACTCTAGTCAAGGGCTTTCCTTGCGGTCAGGCCTCTGGGAGACCTGACAGAATGCTCTGGGCATTTCAGAATTGCTACTCTCCCCTCCCCTGCCAGAGGCATGCAGGGATTTCCCTTGATCTTCATCCCAGGAACCTGGTGGGGCTCCTGGAGGCCAACCCACAAAGGGGGGCCAAGGATGGCCACCTGGGGCCACCCTGCCGTGACCTGACTGCTCAGTGGCTCTGCCTCTCTGGCCTGCCAGCCTCCCCCGAGCCTGAGGGGCAGCAGTCTATCCTGTGGCCTTGCTCCTCTGAGGGGTCCACGGAGAGTCACCTATTTTCAGCTGGTTTGGATCATCTTTTCTGCGAGGCTGAAGTGACTACTTCCTCGCGCGTCACGTGTCGGACCAGAAACCGGAGCCCCCTTCATCTGTCTCATCTCAACTTTCTAAGTAGGAAAGTATCTGTTAAAATCCAGGCTGTTTGCTCTTTAAAGTGTGTTCAAACTGCACAAATCTGGATTGCTTTTGCTGAAGCTCAATTTCAGGCAGAAATGCAAGTCTTGAAGAGCAGGGAGTGGGGGAGCGGGGGCCGGTGGCCACGCCTGCCTGAGACTCTGGCCGCGCCCACCGCTGTGGGTCGGCAGGAACACCCGCCAGGCTGAGCCAGGCTTGTCTGCTCAGGGCATGACCACCGCCCGTGTTATCACAGTTCTTGTCGCTGATAATGTGGAGGTCTTGCTGGAGTCGAATGTACATCTACGGTACAGCTGTAAACAGGCTGTGGGCTAGCCAGGCTCCTCATGGCGACTCTGACGCAGTGATACAGCGTTCCTGCAAAGCTTACTTGAAAAGAGGAGAACCTTAACAGAGGTGGCACCTGTAGGGCCAGAGGCGCAGGTTCGTTAGAAGCAAAGCCCTTCTGCTGCAGCCACGCCAGGAGCCACTGTGTCTGCCCTCCTGCCACCCCGCTCACAGCCCCACAGACATGATATGACGTCCAGAGTCTGAGAGAGCGTGGGGAGAGCAGCCCGCTCCCACCAGGTCTGCTGGGCCGCTCTCAGCCCCTCAGCGGGGCAGAGAATCTGCAGGCGATGGCCTGGTGAACGCCTGCCGCTGGGACCCTGTTCTCAGGCTGATGGAGTCACTGCTTCTCGGCCCGTGGGCGCGCTCTGTCTCCGGAGTGAGCAGAGAGGATGACTCTGAATAGACTGCGAGGCAGGCCGCTCCCACAGTCCTCACACCTGGGAAGCATCGCTGAGGCCTGTGATCCGGCTCCACGGCCCTGGTGCAGCTCAGAGAGCTTGACGCTCAGCATGCGGAGTCGAGCCCGCCTGAGCGGTCAACCCACACGCACCCTGCGGGCGGCCGGCCCTCAGACCGGGGCAGACGCACAGCCTCCACGCGTGAGCACTGGGGGCCCTCGGGAGACGCACAGGGCTTGCCCAGTGAACAAGGGTGGCATTGTCCACTCCGGCACAAACATGCTCTCGCTTGCTCGTTCCTGAAACACGCTGTCTGGCTGTGTTTTTCATTTTTTTCCCACTTTCTCACATTTGACAGGCACAGAGATACAAACCGTTCCCTTCTCTTCTTTATTACAGGAAAACCAGAGCCCCCAGCCTGAGCCATGAGGGCTGGCAGGGGTGTGGCCCGGGGGTGGGCTGGCCGGGGCCAGAGGGGAAGCCGTCCAGGGCGGTCTGACGATCGAGGCTTCAAAGACCCAAAGCAGGCGTCCTCCCAAGTCCCTGCCGAGTGACAGTGGCAAAGCCTTGATCAAACCGGACCTGCGGCCCTCTCGCAGGGACACTGGGCGGAAGGGGCCGGGAGAAGCCAGACCACGGGGCAGCGGGCAGGGTCCAGCAGGACAGAAAATCCCAGAGGACATGAAGGACAGCGTGGCATCTTACCTTTAAAGTCAAATTGGTAGATGTTTTTTAAGGATTCGTGAAGAAAGTAAAAGCTTCCTAGCGCCTGCAGAGCAAAAAAAGAAACCAAGTGAGTGGCCTGAGAAGATTCTAAAGCAGTTTTGCGTGAAAAGGCGAGTCCAGCTCGTGGCGGCCAGTCATGGCTCCTGAGCCTCCACGGCCAGCACCAACACCTCCCGACCCGGACACCTGAGCTCCGGCCTCAAGCCAGGCCCCCGCGCCCGCCCCGCTGCCCACATCCGCTGCGGGGCCCACCCTGCAGGACGGAGCTGCGGCCACCCTGCCCCCGAGCCCCCGGCCATGAGCAACACCACCAGCCGCCCGTTGGCGCCAGGAGTGGCTCTGGGCGACCAGCTCGGCCCAGCACCCCTCTCAGGAGGCCAAGTGCAGGCCCGGGCGGGGCGGGTCAGGGCACCCAAAGCCGGAAGTCGCTTGTTTACCTGGAATTCAAACTTCACTTGGGGTGTGTGAGTGCACGTATGCATGTGTGTCTGTGTGTGTGATGGGGACTCAGGCGTGTGGTCAGTGGCTGGGGCTCCGCAGGCACAGAATAAACAGCCCACATGCCGCTCGCCCGACCCCAGCCGTCACCAGCTGCCTTGAACTCTCCCCGAGGGGAGCTGCGGCCCCTGCACGCGCACACCGGAGGCCCGGCCTCTGCTTTCTGCTCCGACCTCGGACAGCCGAGGCCTCTCCAAGAAGCAGACTCGGGCAGCATGGGGACCCCAGGAAGGGAATCCTAACAGCTGCTCCGCTCACGCGGGCCTGTAAATGGGCATCCTTTCATCTCTGCAAGCAAAGTAAGCACTCAGAAAAAGCGTAACTAAATAAATGTGATTGCAAACATTTGAACTATTGCCTCATTGAATGCAATAAAGCTAATATAACATTAAGGAGTTCATGATAAATGGAAAATAAATTGCCAATGTAGGAACAGAAACTGTAACTCATAGAGTCAGAAAATCCATAATTAGCTCTAATGAGTATTTCAAGTCAAAGTGCTACCCAACTTTTCCGACCTGACCGGCCCCATCCATGCGGTTCAGGGCCCGTTTGTCAGCGGCTGCGAGGCTGTCTGCAGGGAAGCGAGCAGGGCCGGGCGCTGGCCCGCGGGTCCTCTGACCCCGCAACTGTCAGCAGAGTGTTGGTCTTGTCGGAGAGTATTGACTCCTTGCCTGCTTTGCTAGAAACAATTCAAATACTTTTTACATATTTATGAACCTGTCAGGAGGGCCTATTTTCTCCATTAGTGAAACGCAGCAGCCGCTGCTGCGTCCACAGGGGCTCAGGCACGAGGCAGGAGCCCTGACAGACGGCAGCAGCACGGCCTCGGGGACAGACTCGCCTCGAGGCTGCGGGGATCCAGCGGCTGGGCTCTGAAGGGATGCAGCGTGAGCCTGGATCCGGGGCCGTGCGACTCCCACGCGAGCACCAGGGATGAACGCGGCAGGAGACGTGGTCCAGGGCCCCTGGTTCCACCCGCCTGGCAGCGCGAGGTCCCTCAAGTGTCTGCAAATGCTGCAAACGCTGCAGTCTCCCGCAGCGACTGAGTAGGCTGCTGATGGGACCCAGGGCCGCATCTGGGCGCTCGTCTGCCTTTGGGGGGCTGAGGACTGAGGACCACGAGCCGCTCTCCAGACACACTGACCCAGGGTAGGGGACAGGGGGCGGGGGGCCGCTCCCCACACTGGACAAGAAGCCATGCGTCCGCAGACGTCCAGCAGACGCGAAGCGCGGGTTTGCCAAAGGTCCTGCAGACGAGCCACCGCCCACCCGCGGTGGGAGGCCACGTGGCCACAGAGGCCAGCCCTCGGATATGCGTCCACTGCCTCTTATTGGCAAACGCATCGGATGCTCCAGGACGCACCATCTCGGTGTGACGCCCTCGCCTCCGTGTCAGATTGCTGGCTTTCCCGGGGAAGAGACGGCCCCTAAGGCTCGAGTCAAACCGACCAAGGAAGGGCCACAGGGGCAAGTTTGCCCTCCAGACACACGGAAGAGGGAAACACACACGTCTTCTCACACACGGACATGTGTCCGAGGTGTTCACTACAGGTGCTGATGCTACAGGGAACACTGTGTGGCGTCCTTGAGCACACGTGAGAGACATGCACACCCCCGCACGCGTGTACTAAGTGTGCACGTGTGTGTGACACGCGGCTGGAGCTTCTGGGTCATGGTGGGTAGGCACCTTCCATGCAGGATTCTACACGGCACCGCCAGCACTGCCCGCTGCCCACCCCCTTGCCCGGTCCTGGCACCGGCAGGCCAGCCGGCAGCCCTCTGCCTGCAGGCCCGCGGGCGACCCAGCAGGCGCCTCACCTGTGCTGCCCTCACTCTGGAGCAGCTGAGCGCCTCCTTCTAGCACACCGGGCACATGGGTTTCTCTTGAAGGCCTTGCTCTCACCCTCAGTCCACTTTCCGTTCCCCGTGTCTGTTACCTGCATGATGATGAACATCTCCCGCGCCTCTGCTCACCTTGTCGGTTTTCTGTGGTATCTTTCACTGAATAAAAACTTTTATCTTTAAGGCAGTCAAACAAGCCGACACCTCCTTCACGGCTTTAGGCTTCCGTTTCTGGTTTGCCAAGAGTTCTCTCTGACTCCAAGACGAGTCTCACCGCCCTCTGATACCCGGGCTGCTCAGAGGAGGCAGTGTTTCCATGGAAACCGGCAGCATCCAGGTTCACGTGAGGAGAGGCTGGCGAAGCAGGTAACGCCCACGATGGCAGAGCATGGCGTCCTCGGGCTGCAGCCCAGCATGGTCAGAGAGCCTGTGGTGAGAGGGGAGACCGGAGAGCCGGGGCCAGGGCCGGGCTGAGAGGGAAGAGGCGTAAGGCTGCTTTTCCCCACGCCAGGGATGTATCTGTGGGCAAGGCACAGGCACCCAGTGGATTCCATCACTCCATCCATGTGGTTCCCCATCGTTCACGTGAAGGCCACACTCCCATCTCTCCAGGGGTCTGTTCTCTGGGCTTCAACTCCTCTCGTTGGTCTAACAGCACTTTTTCCTAGCTTAGCTTTATAATAAGTCTTCATATTCAATAGTAGAGATAAATGCCCCGTTTTGCTTTTCTTCACAACTGCTTTTATTATTTTTGGCCCACTGTACTTCCAAGTGAAACTCCCCAACAGCTGCCAAATAACACCCAGACATCCTGCTGGGGTGCAGATCACACACAGCCTGCCCGGGGGGCAGCGGCATCTTCACGGTGCTCAGTCTTCCTTCCCGTAACTGCGACACGCCTTAAGCCACATTCAAGTCTGGTTTATAGGGGGTTAAAGCGGAGCACTGCTCTGAGAGGGTTGAAAATGTCAGGCCAGCCTTGCACTGCTGGCCCCAGGCTGCTTGATCACGACACACGAGCTCCCACTCGTGGGTTCTGGCGGCTGGACTGCGTCCAGGGCCTTCACCTGCTCCTGGCCTGGTCCTCACCCTCGCCACCCGGTGACTTTGCTAGCCGAGTCTGTGACGGCCCACCCGGGAGTCAGAGCAAGACTTCCCTGGACCCTCCGCTTCCCCGCAGCGTGGATGCCTGACCCCACAGGACGCCACTCTCAGCCCCCCCCGGGGGCCCCCGCTCCGACTCCACGGGCAGCCGCACAGGCTCCGTCTCCCAGCTGCCAGCTCCAGTGTGGTGCCCCCGGGGGTCAGCCTCGGGTGTGGGACACGCAGTTCCCGTGCGCATGTCCCAAGGGCCCGTGCGCGTGTCCGGATTCGGGGCCCTGTGGCATCGCCCCCCCATCCCGCTGGAAGCCTGGTCCTCCCTGGATGGGGCGTTCCCGCCACCACACCCTCCCCGCGTGGCCCCTCCCCGGGTGGCCCCTCCCGTCCCCGTGCTCTGGGCACGGCTGACCCTCCGTCCTCGGCCCCGGGGGCCCCGCCTCCTGCGCCGCTGCAGCCCCTGCACTCCTGCCCCTCCGTTCCCCCCGTCTGCTGTGGGGCCACCAGAAGCCTGGCCCTGTCCCCCACTCTCCAGTCACCCCCATCACCACAGCCCCCCGGCTCACAAAGCTCTGGCCACACTGGCCTCCAGCCTGAGGATGGGCAAGCTCTGCCACCACGGGCATTCCTGTTTTGCCACCTTCCTCTCACGTGAGCCCCGATGCTGCACGTTCCCATGGAAACGCTGCCTCCTCTGAGCAGCCCTCCCGGACTTCAGCCCCTGCACAGCCCCGCCCTTCTGTGGTGCTGCCCACTCTGCTGTGTGCTTATTTCCTTCTCTACCAGGAGGGGAGGGAGCTCCCTGAGGGGCCTGGTCACCTCTGAGTCCCCAGCACAAGGCCTGGCACGCGGCAAGAATCACTGGACAGTGAGACACAGAGGCGTGTCCCCCACCTCCCCAGGAGACCGGTCCACGGCTCGGAGCCAACGCGCCGCAGGCCTCAGAGGACAAGCCATTCCCAGCCTCACAGCAGCGCCGAGAAGCCAAGCCCGACGCACGGGTCACACGCCTTTACCAACAAGGGGAACGACCCTCTCTCTCACAAGGGGAAGCCCCCAGACTCCTGGTTTTAAAACAATTTAACAGATTGAGTAATAAATCAAAGCAAAGTTACTGCAACATTCATTAGATTATAAACAATAATAAATGAAACAAGGCTTCTGCTTCAATCAATGCAGAACTTCATTGATCTTCTCCAGCATAATAAACTCGCGATGGCCAGCCTAATTGGATGGGGCAGCGTGACTGCCCACGCTGGCCTGCGTCACTGGACGGCGGCCCGCAGGAGAGGCTGCACACGGGCATCACCGTCACAGGCGCCCGGCCCCGCAGAGCTGGTCTGTGACTCTCGCAAATGAGAACTGACTTGTTCACAAAGTACCGACTTTCCAGGTCAGCCCCTGGGCTGCACCTGGAGTGACGGCCAGGCCCCTGCTGACCTCCGCGCCCCGCTCCCCGTGGCCCGCCCGCACCAGGGATGCGTGTAATTTCATCTTGTCTCCTGCCCGACGGCCAGCATCAGAAGTTAATCAAATTGGCTGTCCATTGTGTTCATCTACGTACAAAGCTAATGATATTCCGCTGCTGAATTAAAGAGCATTTTATAAAGCATGCACTGCGCACTGAACCATCACAGCCCGGCCCCGCTGTCCCCTCAGGCCCCGCGAGGCTGACACGCCGCTGACATGTCTGATCACCACGGCAAGGAGGCCAACATGTCACCAGGCCCTGCAGACATGGGCCACGGAGACGGCACGTCACCAGGTCCCCAAACTGCAGGGACACTGGTCTCAATCCACCTGGGCAAGGCCCCCTCAGGCCAGGACGGCCCTGCCAGGGCACCCGCCCTGGAAACCACCGGGGCGACCTCGGGCAGAGAGGAGTCCGGCCTGAGAGCCTGCGGGCTGGGTGAGGCCTGGGATGGTGACCAGGACTCTGGACGGAAGGCCAGCTTCTGAGCAGGGGCACCATCCCCGGGATGTCCTGAGAGCAGTCAGGGCCTGGGCAACGAGTCCAGGGTTCCTGCCAGCAGCTGGAAGTGGACGGCACCGTGGCCTGAGGTGTGGACGGCTCAGAGTGCAGGCGTCCAGCTTCAAATGAGCCGAGGCTGAAATGGCCCCAAGGCGCCTCACGGGGGTGGCAGGCCTGGAGGCCAGGACAGAGGTCTGGCCCCGATGTAAAGGCAGTGGTCGCCGTGTGCAGAGTCCTCAGCAAAGGTGCTGCGCTCCCAAGAGAACCAGAGCCAGGGTGAAGGGCAGGGGTCGGTGAGGGCCCAGGGAGCAGGGGTGACGGGTGGCCCTCAGGGACACGCACAGGTCAGTGGGGGTCAGGCACGGTGGGGAAGAGGCAGGGAGGGGCAGGAGTTGTCCTGGAACCGAGTCTCCAGGGCGCAAGGACACTGAGGGCTTGGGAAGGGGTGCTGACCTTGGGCCCAGCTGTGGGGGCAGGGGCGACGTACAGGAAGTTCCGGCTCGAGGGGCTCCTCGCAGCCTGTGGCCCAGGCCGTGGACTCGGGACTCCCCAGACCCACGCAGCACCCAGGGAACACCTCAGCTGTCGCGTCCAGGGCCCAGCCCACCCCCACAGAATCACTCGTTTTGCTCGGAACAGTATCTTGGACCTTCCCTTTCAGAAGCGAAAGGCTCCTGACTCCGCCTGACTTAGCAGGTTCCAGCCCGCCTGACCACGGGTGGGAAAGGAAACCTGTCCATGAGACAGAGTTCCCTCCAACGCAACGGAACACTGCAGACCCGGGGCCCCTTGGCGAGTACCCCCAGGCCACCTTCAACTCTGCATCACCATCTCATCCTCTTGAGATGATGAGAGTCCTTTGCAGGATGAATGCTCTTTTCAGTATTACTTTGCAAACGGAAAGCTTTGATATTAAGCAAAGAAAAACATCAGACTTAAAATGACTAGTCTTTTTTATGAGATTTGTTGTATTCCCCATGTCTAAATGATCAGCAAAGCAAATCGATAAACTTTTATGCCAATTAAATTACGCAGAGTTTGCATCGCAATTAAAGCAGCTCTGACTTCATCTTTCGTCTTCTGAAAATCATTAGCTTTTCAATTACAATTTCATCCTTAACGAGTGTTCTGGAGAAAGCACATCCCAGACAGAGGACGGTTGAGGGAAAACGCGCCTCAAGGGCCACCAGCGCTGGCGATGCGGTCTACAAGGTGCGTGCGCTGCCGAGACGCCTGCACAGGAAACGTGAGGAGGAAGGTTTAACCGATTTTCAAACTTCAACCCCACTGGGAAGCTGCCATCTACTTCTGCTTCAAATAACCTAACGCCGCCCCCACTCCACAGAGATGCTAACACAGCAGCACCTGCAGAGGGCACGGCTCATGGCCCCAGCCCCTCAGCCCTCCTCACCCCGGCAGTCGGGGGGCACCACCATGCCCTACTGATGGGGGGTCTCGCGCCTCCGTCTGCACCGCAGGCCGTCTCCCCGCTGCGGGCCCCACCATGCCCGCCCTCCCGCGGCCTGCGCTCCCTGCCCCCGCCTTCCCGCCCGCAGTGTCCGCTTCCTTCTGGCGGCCACTCCCTCCCGCGAGGAGAACGTCCTTCAGGATGCGTCCCCTTGGACTGGCCCGCTGCAGCCGACTCCTTTCCGGTTGGTTTCGCCCTCCATCCTGGACGCGGGACTCTCCGCTGGCCTCTCCCTCGAGACGTGGCCATGGCCGGGGGGATGGCCCTCAGCATCGCGGTCACCACTCCCCCCCTCGGGGACCCGTCTTCCCCATGGCCACTTTCAAAGGGGCCCCTTGGTCCAGGGTTCTGTTCAGTTTGCTGTGACCTCTCTGGGCGCTGATTTTATCTCCCTGAATTTGTGTATTTGTCCCTTGTCTGTTGGGAAACTGTCACTGTTTTCTCTTCAGAGTGGCGTCCCCTCGGCCACGTTGGCGGGACCCCACGGCGGGCGCTCACCTCTGCCCCACGCCCGCGTCCTTCCAGACGCTCTCAGCTTTCTGGGGCCGCCTGCAGCCCGCGCAGCGCCTGCAGTCCACGCTCGGTGTCTTCCGCTCTGAGGTCTCCAGCCTCGAGCCTGGGCGCGCACACAGAGGCTCTCCCTGGTGGGGGTGCCTGGTCCAACCGGCCCTCGGAGGTCTGTGAGGGGCCGCGCACGCGTCAGAAAGGCGCACGGGGCCCTCCACGCACCTCCGGGGGTCAGGGTGCCTCCAGCTGCCAACGCCTGCTCCGCCTCCCGCGCCCAGGGCCGACCTGACCCAACCGTCCCCCGCCGCACCGGCTTCCTCCTCAGCTGTCTTCTGGGCCAAGCGGCACAGTGCGCTCAGAAGCCCGAGCTCACCTCCTGCGCCGGCTCTTCCTGTTTGGGGAGGCGGTCGCGGGGTCTGCCTCCCCCGGCCCCGGGCGGAGCTGGATCAGTGGACCTCCAGCCCGATAAGAGGTGAGAGCTCTCCCCATTGTCGCGCGGGGCCCCGCCAGGGTGGGGAACAGGCCTCACGCGTTACAGCGTGGTGCAGCTGGCCGGGAGGCGCTCGGCCAGGACGGGAGCCCGCCCCTCGCAGGGCGAAGCCTGGCGCCCACCTGAGTGCACGGCGGGCAGGAGCTCCGCCCCTCCGCCGGCCCCCACCCCAAGACAGAGGAGGATGCGGGGGCGGCCACATCATGGGGGCGGGGCCACATGACAGACACGCCCCTCCTCCCTGCCCCCTTCTCGGGCCAGACCACAAGGGCCCCCAACCCCGACACGGGTGGGCCCGAGGCTCAGGGAGGCGCCGCGGCCCTGGCCACACTCAGCTCCGTGCCCTTTAGGAGGGCAGTAACAGAAGCCGTGTTTTCCTAGGACCCAGAGGAGACAAGGTCAGGAGCATCTTTCCAGGAAAGAGGAAACAGCGGCTGGTGTTTGCCAATGGGGAAGGCCAGTGGCGCTGGTGGGGGTCTCTGATGGTCCCTGCTGGGAGGCCGGGGGGACGCCAAGTCCCACCCATGAGCCTGATGCCCGACTCCTGCCAGAGGCCGCCCCACCCCCGCCAGAGGCCAGTGGGCGGCCAGAACATGGCCACCCGTTCAAGGAGTGTCCTTGGGTGGCATCCTGTCGAGAATGAGCCTGGGTCGCTAGCCTGTCCTACTCTGGAAGGATGCACTGGCAGGTCTGAAAGTGCGGGGTTCAGGACACGTGTGATTTTCCTGGTGGTCAAGTGACTAAGACGCCGTGCTCCCAGTGCAGGGGCCCGGTTCCATCTCCGGTCAGGGGTCTGGACCCCCCATGCCGCAGCACAGGCTAAAGATCCTGCGTGGTGCACCCAGGACCCGGCACAGCCAAATGAACTAAACACTTTTCAGAAAGAACAACACGCTTGTGTGTTCCCTCTCATCATCTACCTGCGTGGCCACAGAGGGCCTCAGGTTGGGGCCGTGGGGGCCATGCCTGTGATCCTCCAGACTGCCCACCATGTCTGGTCACTAGTGTCTCTGGGCCTTTGTGTCCCCAGGCCCCCAGCCTTGAAGAGCGGGATCGTGGGAGGACTTTGAAAACAAACCTGGCAAACAGCGGGTGCCCAGTGAAGGAGCAGAGCTGGTGACGCCTCAGCACGGCCGTTTCTGCCGAAAGCACACAGCTCAGCCCAGCAAGCGCTGCCGTCCAGGGGTAAGGACACGCGAGCCCAGAGCAGGTGACGCCTCAGCACGGCCGCTCCTGCCGAAAGCACACAGCTCAGCCCAGCAAGTGCTGCCGTCCAGGGGTGAGGACACGCGAGCCCAGAGCTGGTGACGCCTCAGCACGGCCGCTCCTGCCGAAAGCACACAGCTCAGCCCAGCAAGCGCTGCCGTCCAGGGGTAAGGACACGCGAGCCCAGAGCTGGTGACGCCTCAGCACGGCCGTTTCTGCCGAAAGCACACAGCTCAGCCCAGCAAGCACTGCCGTCCACGGGTAAGGACACGCGAGCCCGGCAGGAACAAGTGAACTGGAAAGCGAGCTTTGAGGTCACCCTGAGGAGAGATGCCCCGTGGAATCAGAGCCCACCTGCCGTGGGAGCCGCGTCTGTCTGCCTGCCCCCATCACTCTGATTAACCCTGCCCTCACTGCTTACAATAAGCCATTAGGACAGCGGCCGGGAATTCCATTTTTCCCTGTTGAGCCATAAAATCAATCAGGCTGAGTTTTTATTACGTAACCTCCTCAGAGGGAAACGGTCCAAGGTGAAGCTATTTGAAGTGCTCTGACGTGGGCGGGAGGAGTCTGTCCATGTGCTCCCCCTGGAAGGAGCGGTCTCAGCTGCATTTACTCATCATCTCCCCCGCAGCGCCTGGACGGGCGGTGGGGCCATTCTGACTGCAGGAGAACTTGGGAGATGAACCCGAAGGAGGCAAAGGGCTGTGACTTCCCACGAAACGTGCGAGACCCCCAGGTCCTCTCATCTAAGAGGCGCCAGCGACGCCTACCCAGCCCACCCTCCCACTGTCGATCACCACACGGCCTGGACACAAGAGCGTCCCCAAAACCTGAGGCTTCTGTGGGCTGGGACCGAGACATACGCGAACATAACAGACACAAAAGTTACCCCTGAAAGATCTCCGCTCCAACTTCTGGTCGATGCGCTCAGCCAAAAGGTCAGAGCGCGGAATTTGCTGGATAAATAAATGTTGGTGAGGCAGATGAATCACCGGAGAATTGGTGCATGGCAGCGAATGAATAACCTGCAAATGCCGCCCAAACCCCATTATTTCCGCTTCTCCCAGAGCCCGAGATTCATGTCCCCGCATGCCGCCAGTTCATTACCGACCAGCATCATCCCTCTTCCGCACTCGCTGGGCAGTGCGCGGCCCCTGGAGGGCCCTTTACTGCTTAATTCCCCATCATCCGCTCCACTGAACAGCTTAATCTCTGCTTGTATGATCAATACTATATCAGTGTAAATTAAAATGACAATTTTAAAGTAATTAAGCCTGTTAATGCTCGATTCAAATGTCATTATTTGCACAAGGGATCGAGGAGAAATTACACGGTGTCCGGGGTGACAGGAAGATGTCTGAGCCGCGGCCGGCCGCCGCGTGGAGCCACCGGGGGCTTCAGCAAAGCGGATTAACTCCACCGCGCCCTGCCAGGCTACCTACCCAATTTCTGAAGAGGATAACGCAATTTGATAAATCTAATTCCAGCGACAAACTCAATTATTGTGATAATAGATGAAACTTGGGAGGAGGTTCTGTACCAGGCCCACATGTTAGCAAATACACTTAACTCCGGAACGAGGTACAACAGTTATGATTTGATTGGATTTGTTCTCTCTCTTCGGAAAACGCTTTAGGTAATTTCGATGGTTGGAAGAAGGGCCTGCGTTTATTGAATAGTGGGGCTCTGAGCCCAGTGGGGCCGCAGCCCCGCCGGGCCGGGTCACAGTGGGGCGTCTGCCGCGTGCTTGGGCTGCCGCACTTACACAGCACAATCAGATCATGCGTTCCCAGGTCCCAGGGGCCAACACAGAAACCTTGGCCTTGCTCCATCCCGGCTGGTCTGGGCCCAGTTCGCACAGCTGTGTCCAGCCTTTGTTTTCCTGAGTGGTGGGTGGGAGTGAGGGGATTAATAGAAAGAAAATTACACAAACAGAAAGCAGCTCACCTTTACCTGCCCGTGACCCAGAGCGCTGGGCACACAGCACAGCCAGCCCATCTGACCAAGTCTCCTGTGCAGGCACTTTTCCACTTGGGCCACTTACAGGGGGCGGGGAGGTGCACACGGGGGGCGGTGGCCCCAGCCTGCTCCAAGGGGACACCGGCCGGCCCTGGGCCCCGTCCATCAGATCAGCAGTAAAAATTGACAACCAAGCATTAATATCAAGATGAAGAGCGAAGAGTAGCCATTTCTGTCTGAAAGCCGGGTAAGCTGCGCAGCCAGTCTTCCAAGGTTCTGCCCAGAATGCGGCCCAGGGGAGCAGGAGAGACCCGGCCACCCGGGTCCAGGACCGCGGGCTCTGACCCCGGTTTGAGGGTCGTCGGAGCCTCACGCCCGCTGCAGAGGAGGGCCCATCAGGACCCCTGCACCGGGCGATCCCACACCGTTCCCTGCCCTCTGGCCGACGGCGCTGGCACACACAGGACGTGGCATAATGTGGACGGGCGAGCCCCACAGACACAGATCCAGAATGGAGGTGCCACGCAGAGCGTGAAGGCCACGTCCCCTGCCCGCTGAGTTAAAACCCACGGGCACCACAGGGCACGGACTTCATGGCACCCCGCACCTGCCTTCCTATGGGAGCGGGCTCTGAAGCCCGAGGTCCCTGCAGCTCCTGGCGTCTCCCGGCCAGCGGCCAGTGTCAGAGGAGGTGTCCACTCGGGTTGGGGGCTCCTAGAGGTCCTCAGGAGCGTTTGGGGGAGCTGGTGAGCTCAGGGCTGGGAGTAGGGGCGGGGGGAACACGCCACTCAGGCCGACTGAGAGGACAGCGAGGTAAACGCCAGTTGGCAGGGCCGCTCTGCGCCCCCGCTTCTCTGAGTTCCTGTCAGAAAACACTAACAAGCACCAAAGTCCTTAAGAGCTTTACAATCTTTCAGTTGTTCACCAGACATTCCCGGGCTGCATTTGTTTCCAGGCACAGCTGACACACGCTCCATCACACCTGTCTGCGTCTGACCGATCACCGCTCGGCCCGCACTGCCCGGCAGCCCGGCCAGGCCCGGCTCCCACCTGCCGAATGGGCCGAGGGCGCAGGAGGGGCCTGCGGGGTGGGGGGCAGAGACAGGCCCCGCCCCCGCCAGGGATCCGGGTGAAGGCAGGGGGCTCCTCACTGAACCCCTGCACACCATGAGCGCCACGGAGGGGGGGCGCCTGGGGACACACGGTGGGGGGGGGGGTGGACGAGCGGCAGGGGTCAGGGTGGACGAGCGGCGGGGGCGGGAGTAGGGGTGGACGCACGGTGGGGATGGGGGTGGACGAGCGGCGGGGGTCAGGGTGGACGAGTGGTGGGGGCGGGAGTAGGGGTGGACGCGCGGTGGGGGTGGGGGTGGACGAGCGGCAGGGGTCAGGGTGGACAAGCGGCGGGGGTGGGAGTAGGGGTGGACGAGCGGCAGGGGTCAGGGTGGACGAGTGGTGGGGGCGGGAGTAGGGGTGGACGCGCGGTGGGGGTGGGGGTGGACGAGCGGCAGGGGTCAGGGTGGACAAGCGGCGGGGGTGGGAGTAGGGGTGGACGAGCGGCAGGGGTCAGGGTGGACGAGTGGTGGGGGCGGGAGTAGGGGTGGACGCGCGGTGGGGGTGGGGGTGGACAAGCGGCGGGGGTGGGAGTAGGGGTGGACGCATGGTGGGGGTGGGGGTGGACGCACGGCTAGTGGGGGTGGGGCGAGATCCGCTCGTGGGGATGGCGGCAGCTGCCCATTGCCATGGGGACCCCTCCTGGCACCACGGGGCTGCCAAGTCTCCCACTATAGACCATGGCTCCACTGCAAATGATGACCAAAAGGGCTGGCTCCACGCCAGAAGACCGCGTCCGCCCGCCTGAGGTCGGGAGAAAACGCGCAGCAAAGTGAACACTATTTGACTGAGTTGGAGCAGTGCGACACCCAAGACCCAGACAGCCTTACTTAACCTAAAGGGTGACTTTTATCCTTACGAGAGCTGCACAGCGCACAGAGTTACACGCACTCTGCTATTACTTTCTGCACTGCGTTCGGCTTCCTTGACCATGAGACACACACAGCAGTTTGCGTGGCTTTTACGTGGAGTCAGCTGGTAACGGAAATATTCTTGTTCAGTTAAGTAATTTAAAGTTTGACTGCCTCTCAGCCATTAGCCACGTGACTGCTCACAGCACTATGGATGGACAACTGCCATTCTCCGAACTGTGGGCGCGGCGTGTAGAGGGTGACACGACCGGACCGCGACGGCGGCCTCCGAGGGCGGCCTCACGCTGCCGCTGCCGCGCTCCCGCGTCTTGGCCGTTCTTCCCCTGCCTCTGCAGGCGGCGCTTAGGTGGTCCCGCAGCTGGTGCAGACTTGCTGGCAGACGCGTGCGTGGTCCGCAGCCTGGGGGTGAAACTGCCACAAACACCTGTGTCCAGCCCCATGTGGACATGCGCCTGCATCTCTCCACGGTGGGCGCCTGGAGGTGGGACGGTGAGGTCTCACGGTCGCTGAGCGTTTAACTGTTCAGGCGCCTCCCCACGTGCCCCCCTCACCCTCCCCAGCGACATCTGACAGGTCCGGCTCTTCCCCGTGCCCCCCAGCACTGGATATGGTCGGTCTTTTCATTGTAGCCGAGATTGGACACTTGTGATCCTTAGTGAACAGCGTGCTCTTCATTCGCTTTAGCTCCACTGAGGAACGGTGCTGAGCATATGCTCATGTGGCATTCTTGTACTTCGTCTGGTGAAGAGTCTGTTCAGACCTTCCAGAAATTCAGTTGTCTGGTAAGTACTGGTTTGTAATAGATCTTTACATGTAGCACTGGAGATAAATTCCTTAATCACAGATTTCTGCAAATATTTTCTCTTGGCTGTAAACTATATTTTTGTATCTTTTGAAGAACAAATGTTTCATTTTGATGAAGCGCAATAGCTAAATTTTTCTTTAGTAATACTTTTTGCTTTCTGTGTCATATTTAAGGAATCTTTGCAAAAGCCAAAGGCTTGGAGAAGTCCATGGGGTCACAAAGAGCTGGACACGACTGAGTGACTTTCACTTGCCAAAGCCAAAGTCACTAAGATTTCCTCCTACGTGTCCCTACAAACATTTTACAGTTTCAGAGTTAAATTCTCACAAGTTTTGAAGTGAGGGTTGCGGCTCCCTTGTACATAGCCATTCCTTACAGCATCATTTAGGGAAAGGTTGTCTTCCCCACTGAGCTATCCCAATACCTTCATGGAAAATCAGTGGGGGATCTGTTTCTAAATTCTCTGGTCCATGATCTATTCCTCTGGTTTCACAGCAAGACTGCACTGTCCTGAGTTCTGCAGATTTATAATAAATCTCAATCAGGCAGTGTAACTCCTCAATCTCTGTTCATTTTCAAAGTTGTTTTGGCTATCCTAGGTTCTGAACATTTCCATATAAATTTTGGAACCAGTTTGTTAATTTCTATAAGATAAAGAGGCTGCCCTGATTTTAACTGGTGCTGCACTGAATCTTTACATAGATCTAGGGAGAAACACAATCTTAACAACATTGAGCCTTTCCATCCATGAACATGGTCTGCTCCTCCGCATCTTCTTTGGCTTCTCTGAGCCGTATGTTGTAGCCGCTCTCTCTCTTTCCTAAGTTAAATGTTTCATGTTTTGATGCTACTATAAACGGCAAGATCATTTAAATTCATTTTCCACCTAAGTCATTTGCAAATTGACAGCCTACAAGCTGTAACTGCAGGACTAGATTTTAAATACTTTACATTAGCAAATCAGAAGTAGTGACTCGCTTTGATTTTACTTTCTTAGCAAATCCAAAGTGACTATTCTCGAAAGCACTTCATTTTGTATTGTTTTTCCCTGAAGAAGACATTGTTCCCATTACATTCAATGCAGTCAGTTCAGTAAAGTTGATCTCAAACCTCAAACCATTTGCCCTTGGCTCTGGACTGTGTCTTCAGAAGTACAGCACAGAGAGGCTGACGCACACGTGGAGGAGCTGCGTGACAGCTGGAGTAAAGTGCGTGCGGCGGGGGCAGGTGGCGGTGGTCGTGAGCTGTACTCCAGGACTGGCCACACGCTGGCCGCCTCATCCCGGGAGGCTCAGCCGGCACTGTCTTCACCTCCTGGGTTCAGCCCATTTCTCCGTAGTGTTGGCTAGGGGACATGCCCTGGGTGGCACGGGCTCAGAGAGAAGACGGCACCGAGGGAGAACACAAAACCACGGTGGGCCACTACTTCTGGCCCACTCTGTGCACTGACTTCAACCAGAACTTCAAAGCCTTGTCTGATATGCCTTTCGCATTCCGCACAACCCATCTGTCCCTTCTCTGCCCTTCTGGTGGCCTCACCTCTTTCCCAAAACTGTTCAAATTCACATTCACATGCAAATCCCTTTCCTGATGCTGAGGAATCTCCAGGACCCCAGCCTCCTCCCTCGCTGCAGTCTCTTACAATCAGCCTGTGCTCAGAGAGCCAGGACGACCTCCCTGCCACCGCCGCAGCCCTTCTCCCTGCACCAGGGCACAGAGACCCACGTGCCACCTCCAGTGCCCACCGCTGCCTTCTCGAGCCAACACTCAGCCCCACCTGCCACCACGTCTCACCGCTGCCTCCACGCCCCAGACCCGTGCGCCACCTCCCTGCCACCACCGCACGTCTTCTCTGAGGTCACCATCAAGGCAGGGAGTCTCTTCCTGCTTTTTTTTTTTAGGTTTGTCTGAAAAGTTACAGTTCTGCACGGCTTATTATGGAAAAACAGCAGTGCCCTGATAATTCAGAAAACGAAGACAAAGGCATCTGGTGCCATCACTTCATGGCAAATAGATGGGGAAACAGTGCAAACAGTAGCTGACTTTATTTTTCTAGGCTCCAAAATCACTGCAGATGGTGACTGCAGCCATGAAATTAAAAGACGCTTACTCCTTGGAAGGAAAGTTATGACCAACCAAGATAGCATATTAAAAACCAGAGACATTGCCAACAAAGGTCCGTCTAGTCAAGGCTGTGGTTTTTCCAGTGGTCATGTATGGATGTGAGAGCTGGACTATAAAGAGCTGAGCACCGGAAGAATTGATGCTTTTGAACTGTGGTGTTGGAGAAGACTCTTCAGAGCCCCTTGGACTGCAAGGAGGTCCAATTAGTCCATCCTAAAGGAGATCAGTCCTGGGTGTTCATTGGAAGGACTGATGTTGAAGCTGAAACTCTAATACTTTGGCCACCTCATGCGAAGACTTGACTCATTGGAAAAGACCCTGATGCTAGGAAAGATTGAGGGCAGGAGGAGAAGGGGACGACAGAGGATGAGATGGCTGGATGGCATCACCAACTCGATGGACATGGGTTTGGGTGGACTCCAGGCCTTGGTGATAGACAGGGAGGCCTGGCGTGCTGTGATTCATGGGGTCGCAAAGAGTCGGACACGACTGAGCGACTGAACTGAACTGAACTGATAATTTCAATGTTCTACTCCCCAGAGGCCATTACTTTCTTTTAATTGTTTTCTTTTGGTATTTACCTCCAAACTGCTAAAGCTTACAATGCTACTTCTTGATTTCCTAGTCTTCAATATTAACTATTGATTTCTCTGCTGTGGAAAACGAGGATTTAATCCCTTTTTAGCACCTTCCTTCACTCACATGCCTGACACACGGACTCACACACACACACACAATCCCTGAGCCCCATCCTCGGGATAAAAACACATTTTTATTTAAACTAATAATCAGTCTTCACATCATTATAACTTTAGAATGCTCTTCACAATAGAACCACTTACTACACTACAACTGCTTTTCCTGTCTTGAACAGCTCTTTGTTTTCCTTGGAGTTCATTACTGCCTCCTTTTTTGTTAATTGAGATCTTTAAGACACATTTATCACGCTTCATTCACACACTGTCTAAACCTCATCTCCGTGTTTCTGCACATCAGTCTCACCTTCCTGAAGACTCTCAGAAACTCAGCCAGCTGACTACTCCCGCAGGGTACATGGTTCTCCCCCAGGAGCTCCTTCACCACTGACCTGGGGACTCCTTTGAGAGCAGAGAGGCAGGCCTGGCACAGGGGGGCACACATCAGCGTCTGCAGAGCTGAAGGCAAGGGCACCCATTCTTCATGCCCAGGGAGCCGGGTATGGCCTCTGCTAAGGGCCTGGCAGACACCTGGTCCAGCTGCAGGCACCCACTCCATGTCTGGGCCCTGCTCCCACTTCCAGGGAGCTGGCTGCTCAAAACCCTGTGTTCCGGGCTTTCTGGACCTTGGGTAGAGCACCACAGCTTCCTGTCCAAGGCACCAGGGACACACCATGAAAGCCTGATGCATCTGAAACACAATTCTCCTTTTTTCCTACCTGCATGTTCAGAGGCTGCCGGGTGGGATTCTGGATGGGAATTCTGGCATGCCAGAGCTTGAGGTCTGTCTTCTGCCTCTCGGTATGGCCTTGGGAAGTGGGCACTGCCAGGGCCCTGCCCCTGGCCCATTCCTCTCCTTGCTCAGGGTCACCCCCCGTGAGGCCTCTGTGCTGGGTCTTCATACCCTCGGCCCTCCTCAGTCACTGGGGTGCGCTCCCCGGGCAGGACACGGCCTCAGGGCCAGCACATCATCAAGGACCATGCACCCATGGCCAGCAGCATGCTATCCCCAGCGGAGCCCGTGGCCCATCTCCACGTCTGCCATGGCCTCGTGCAAACACGACCACCTTCCGCCTTCCCTGCCCATTCCTGCACGCCCTCCTGGCCCCACTAAACGTGGCCTCCTCAGAGCAGTCTGGTCTCCACTCCCATCTCCAAGAGGCCTGCGGGTGGTACTGGGCAGTGGACGCATTCACACCCACTCTTTCAATCTTGTAACCACACAGAGTGTGCTTGCTCCTGGACTCTGCAAGCTCCACCAGGGCACAGAGAGAGGGTGTCAGGTCACGTGTAGGTAGGGGTCACATGCAGTGTCTGCGTCACGTGCACTGTGTCTGCGTCAGGGGTCACGTGCAGGGGTCATGTGCAGCGTGTCTGTGTCACGTGCAGGGGTCACGTGTGGGGGTCACGTGCAGCGTGTCTGCGTCACGTGCAGGCTGAGTGTCGTGTGCTTGCACCTGTGCTCACTGGAGTGTGCAAGCTCCAGAGGGCAGAGTGTGAGTGTTATGGGTGGCCTGTGGCCTGTGTCTCTGCATCCGTGGCACCCGCAGCAGGCCCAGCACACGGATCACAACATGCACGTCCTGTGGCCACACGGATGGCTTCACGGCACCTTGGTGCCTGGGATGCTGGACCACACCCCTGCTGGTAACAGCGGCCCTGTTCTCGGGAGGCAGTACCTGTGGCCTGGGCTCCGCACCTGCCAGGTACGAGTGGGGCCTGGGCTTCGGCAGCCAGCGTGGGCCCTTCTGCAGCTGCGCGGGGAAGTCCTCTGATCTTTGGTGGGAAATGGAGGGCAGCAACCCAGAGCTTCTTCCTGCAGCCAGCAAACCTCCCGGGCGCACCTTACGGGCACACCAGCCTCTGAGACATGCATTCTCATCTGAAACCTGGCTTCTCAAGGGAGGTGGTGCCCAAGGCGAGGGGCAGGTACTGGTGATCCAGGAAAGGGCATCAGCTGGAAAACATGATCCAGGACTGGACACTCAGGGGTGGGTGGAACTCAAGACGAGCACCCTGCTGAGGAGGGGTCTTCGCAGCCCCTGGGGAGCTGGCCTCATGTCCCGGGTGGCTGGGCTCAGCCTGCCTCCCACCCAAACCCCGGCAGGCCACCGTCTCACCAGGGCCCTGCCCCTTCCACGTGGCGCAGCGGCCACTGCTGCGTCCCCCTCACTCCACAGTTTCCAAACCAGGAAGGAGAAAAGCAGCCCCTCCCTCCCAACAAGCCCACGAGATCCCCGCAGGCTCTGGCCTCTGTTGAGGGGCCACTGACAGCCCGGTGCCCCAGCCAGTGGCCCTCCTGCCCTCTGGCCAGCATGCCAACCACTCTGGGAACATCCGCCCATCCTCCCAATTTGCCCTGGCCCGGGCGGGGCAGGACCCTGAGCACTCAGGCCAGGCTCTGAAGCGGCCTGTCGGTCGGGGTTCAAGTCCAGGTGAGGCAGAGATGTCCCCACTGGCCTCCATCCACTCAGGGCACCCGTGGGTCAGTGAGGGAGCCGGGAGGCGCCTTCCTGGAGGACCTGAGGGGCAGGCACAGACCCGCACATGTGGTTCCCGTGTCTCAGCAGCGTCACCAACACCGTGGCACAGCCTCAAGAACAGAGCACAGGGTGGGCCTGCACCAGCCCCCCAGAGCCCCCAGCGCCGCCCCCTTCTCTCTGCCCCTGCCCAGGTCTGGCTCAGGGAGCTCCCCTGCCTGGCGGCGTCCCATCCAGGGCTCCAGATGGACACGGCTGCTGGCTCTCGGGGCAGCCGGACACGCCGCCGGCTAGGTGCCTTGTTGTAAGTCCCAGGTCTTCCCAGGCACGGTCTCACCCAGCGGCCACGCAGAAGGTGCCACATAACACCTCCTGTCTGTCCCGGGCGGCCCCCACCCTCCCACCTTCTGGCCGCATGGTGACCCGGACGCACCCAAGCTTCAGGGCCTCCACAGGGGAGCTCCACCGGGGACCACAGCGTCGCAGACTCATGCGCACAGTCACAGGAGGCTCTCCAACCCCCGCGTCACCCCCTCTGTGCAAAGGGGCACTCAGAGGCCGGGGAGGGCTCAGCCCGCCACAAGCACGCGGCCAGGACACACGCAGCTCCGTGGGACACCACCTGGAGGCACACCCACCCGGCGGCAGCTGTCCTCCCCGCCGGCTAGCCCAACGCGGCTTGCCCACTAGAGGAAAATGAAAAAGTCGAGCCTAAATGCATAAAAAATTATGATGGAAGCCCTAAATAAGGCCGGGCCCGCACGCTTATTGAGTCAAAAATCAATCAATCAATGAGGAGTGGATTAGGTGCACCTTATAAGCCCCAAAGAAATGATTTGCCCAAACACTGGGATTTAACAGTAGAGGACCAGATTCCAACACTTTTAGGAAGTAAATAATGAAAAATCAATTTAAAGAAAAAACAGATCAAGAACCCTGGACTCTGACACGTGGACACATTTACTGCCGAGTGCCGTCTCTCGGCTGACCCGAAAACTTCGGAAGGTGTTTATTTACTTCCAGCACCTTCCAGAGATCAATATTTTTAATTTGGACCCAAGTTATTATTTTTCACATCACAGCAGCGGGGAGCAGAGTAAAGTGGCTCATATTTTAGTGCTAAAAAGATCGATATGACAGTTTCACCTTCCCTCAGCCCTGCCGCTGCTGGGCCGCACATCACCATGTCCCGCGGGGCCGCCCGGCCGCAGGGGGAGCGGCCGCCCCCGCCCCGGAGGCCGGCAGCCGTGATTTAGCTGAGCGCGGAGGGCCCCGCGCCCTCGGAAAACCAATCTTGCTTCCCTCACTTCATCAGGCCTGTCTGGACCTGCGGGCGGGGCAGGAGGTGGGGCCAGAGGGGCTAACGCAGGCCGTCCTGCATCCGAGAGGCCAGTGCCTTCCTGCCCTTCCTCAGACCAAAGAGCTGCAGCCAATGCCATCAATTTCCGTAAATCTCCCCCAAAGTCTTATCCAGGAGAGCAGACAGGAAGAGGCTGCGGAGCAGGGTGAACCCTTGGAAGGAGCGGGCATCAGGCCAGGGGGTGGGGGGCGGGGAGGAAGAGCCGGTGCCACCCCACCCCCTCCATCAGGCACCCTCCAGGTGCCCTGGGCTGGAGGACGGGCCCAGACCCTACTGGAGGAGACCACGGGGCTAGTGCGGACCCTTGAGACCTGTGCGCCCCCAGTGAGGAGCAGAAGAAGCCCCCCAACACGGCGCCGAGGGGAGAGGAAGGAGCCGGTTTGTTGGTGACCTGCTGCCCAGGCACCCTGGGCCCAGGAGCCACCAGAGTGGACACCAGCCACTAGTGGGAGCACGGCAGGCCCCCCAGGGCAGGAAGGGACCCCTCGGTGTGAACAGACCCCCAACCCCGGATGCCAGGGCCTGACCTGGGCCTCCTGGTCTGACCACGAGGAAGAAACACAGTCAGGCCGTCGGGGGCTGCTCGCCCAGGAAGCGGGGGTGGCGGGTTGCAGAGCACAGCGTCAGCGGGGAGGGAGGGGGCTTCCTGGGGGGACCTGAGACGGCCCTTCTCCAATGTCCACTGCCTCCCCCTGGCAACAGGGCCCAGTCCCGGGAGACCCCCAGAACTGCGAGTCCATGTCTGTGGGACTGGGCCTGGCCACACTCTCGCCCATCCACGAAGCCCAGGAGCCTCTTTCCAGGGTCCAGGCTGGTGGGGACGATGGAAGCTGGTGGGGGCAGCGGGGGGCCAGCCAGGCTGTGGGCAGCATTGCCTCCATCTTCCAGGTGCAGCCGCGCAGCCCAGGGACTCGGGAGGCAGGTGCCAGCATGCTGACCCGTCTGTTCACATGGAACCCACTTCCAGAGATTTGAGGGGAAGTCAGAACCTCCGTGCTCTAGGGCAACACTGCGTTCGTCAAAGCCGGGTGCAGAGCCCTCAGGAGCCTGGCCTCGGCGCCTGCACTGGGCGGGGCTGCCACAGGCCAGGGGTCAGCCCTGCCCGCCCTGTCTCCTGCATCTGCCAACGCCCTGCAGGCGCAGCTGAGGACCCACCAGGCATGTGGCCACAGGCTTCACCCATGCCTCGCAGCCCCCACCAGGCTTGTCCCCAGCAGGTGGTGCCAGGGCCCAGGAGCCGCTCCAGGAGGGGCTCTGGGAGCAGGGAGCGGGTAGGCAGGGCCTCAGGGCCCCCCAGTCACAGTGCAAGGGGCTCCCGGGGTCCCCTGATGGCGTACCTGGTGTGGAGGGGACAGAGCCAGCGTCTGAGCCTCACAGCGGATGAAAACTGGGCCATCCTGGCTCTTCCGGACAAACACAAAACCACCAGGGTGTCGGGTGTGGAAGTTGGCCAGGAAACCCAGGGTGCTTTCCACTGCACCACGGAAAACGCTGGGGTGAAGCCGTCCAGCATGGGGTCAGTTGCACAGCCCCCTCCCTGCCCAGAGCAGTGCCCTGTCCAGACCCCTGGGCACAGAGACGCCCACATCCGCTCAGGGAGACCGGGGTGGGGATCAGGGCCAGGGAGGGCAGGCACCTGGGGGGCAGCCCCTTCCTTGTGGGGTCTTACTCCACTGCCCATGGCTTCCAGCTCATCCCAGCCCCCACTTCCTGAACTATGCATGAGCCTTCCATCTCCCCGACTCCAAAGTGGAGGCCCTAGGCTCAGATCCCCTGCACCAGGAAACCCACCCAACCAGCGGTCTTCCAGGTGCGCAAAGCCCGACCACTGAGATCCGGGCCCTCTGCCCCGGGCCCCGCCCACCCACTCAGACAGTCTGCCGAACAGCTGGTAGGTGCTGAAGCAGGTCCAGGCCCGGGCCTCTCAGGGACAGACCTGCTGCTCCCGGACTCTGGATCCAAGGGGCAGACACAGAGGGCAGAAGGCCGACACAGCCCAGCAAGGTGGCCACGGCCCGAGGCGGGGGTCCAGGGGCCAGGGGGCTGGGCCAGCCTGCGAGCTCCAGCCAGCCCGTCCAGCTCATGCATGGCTGCATCCACCCAGGGGCTCGGCTGTCAGCCTGTGAGGACAGTCAGCGAGTTCTCAGGAGCAGGACAGGCGGGTGGGAGGCTGGGGCACCTCAGAAGGAGCAGACCTCCCAAAAGAGAACAGGCAGGCGGGGCCTGGCCAGTGGGCAGGTCAGAGGGATCGGAGCTGCCCAGGACGGCCAGTGGGGGACGCTCTGTCTCCTCAGGCCCGAGTGGACCACGTGAGCCACCTGCTTCAGTGAGCGGCCACTCAGGATGGTCTTTGGGAGCAGACAAAATTGAGCGTTATCATTATAAGTCTAAAATCCGCGCTTCCAGCAGCTCCGGCTGGAATGGGAAGTGCTGCTCTGCTGCCACCTCCTGGTAAAGACCAGGACCTGCAGGCCCCTGCTGAGAGGCTGCACCCCCCAACCAGAGCCCCGCCCCCCAGAGTCCTGAGCCAGGGCACAGCTCCCCCAGGCTGCACCCCCCCAGAGCTCCCCGCCCCCCAACAAGAGCCCCACCCCACAGCACCCCTGCTCCCCAACCAGAGCCCCCGCAGGGCCCAGCTCCCCCAGGCTGCAGACCCCCCTTACTGTTGCTGCGGGCTCTGGGGCCCCTACCTCGTGCTCATCACCAGGGGCAGCTGCAGGTTCACCCCCTTTCTGGGAACAGGCTACTATTTTCTGATCCCTATTAATACCTATGACAGCATTTATGTACAAGATAAATTCATTTCAATTTCCTTTTTCAATTAATGGCCTATTATTTGAACCACACTCAGCTAAAAATATTACTCCAACGCAATTAATCTTTTAAAAATTAAATTTCCCTCCCTCTGACAGGCAGAGGCCAGCAGGCTGGGGCGAGGGGGTGGCCACATGGCTGCCCAGCCCTGCCCAGAACTGCAGGGGCACAGAGGCCCCTCCACCAGGACGGCAGAGGGCCGGGCAAGGTGGCTCCACGCACGACTGTGAGGGGGCGGTGGACGGGCATGCAGGGCCAGGGCCAGGCAGGCCTTCATCTCTCCCTCCGAGGCAGCACGTCCAGAGCCAGGTCCGGACCGGGGTGTGGAGCCCTGCCGGCATTCCCGCCCGGGAGACACAGCCACGCAGGACCGCGGCTGCAGGTGGCGGCGCTGGGAGGGAGCAGGCCACGGCCCGCGGGGTGAAGCAGGCAGGGAGCGGGGCCCCCACACGCCTTGGGCAGGTCCAGCCTCCGGCCTTGTCTCCAGACCCTGTCCGGTCCCGCGGACCCTGGGACACAGCCTCGGGGACCTCAGACCTGGGCTGTCCCATGTCCGGGCTGGCGTCCGGTGTGGGGTCAGTCTTGCCAAGGAGGCCCCACCTCGAGTGCCTTCCCGGGCTGAAACCAAGCAGGATGGCCCTGTCACGATCGCGCCATCAGCGTACTGGGGGGAAAGGCGGGCGTGGGAGGCCGAGGCTCCGACGGTCCCGGAAGAACAGGAGGGGCGTGGCCTCGACACCTCAACGCCCAACCGGAAGGCAGGGTCTTCTGGGCGCATCATCTGTCGCGGCTGCAGATTATTCAGCCAGGTGGCTCGTCCACAGTGTGAAAATGTCTAATTCTGGGTACTTAAAATTACTTCCAGTTTTCACTGGCAAATAATTTTTCATAACCTTCCTTACATACAACCGTCTGCAGGACGGTCATTCCTCCAGGGAAGATGCTGAGTGATGGGAATGCTCTGATGCAGGTTTCTGCTTTCCGTTGCAAATAGAGAAACCCCTTTTTGAGATAAACCTCCAGGGATGAGGCAAGACCACAGTGGAGCTCTCTTAGCCCCCAGGCGCCTCCACCGTGAACCATTCCTCACCCCACCAAGCATCTGGCTGCAGGAGTGCAGTTACTGCATGAGCACGGCACGGCAGGTGACTCCAAGCAGACCACAGAGGATTAGACAACTGAGCATCTCAAGAAACTACGGAAAACTTCCACAGGGCTGTGTGAGAGAGACAGGTGGACAGACAGCGGGCACTCCCTCCCTGCTGAGGCCACGGCGTCTGTGCCGAGAACCAAGGCCCCGTCCCCTGACGAGCTGACTGATGCCACTCTCCACCAGATGCAGACCGCGGAAGCGGGAACAGCCACCCAGAGCTGCCCAGCTCTGCTGCTCCGAGACGCCCACCTGTTCCCACACCCAGCACAGCCCTGGCCGTCACGCCGGCGCCCCCACCGTCACGTGGAACTCACGCACAGCCACCCCCGCGCCGAGGCAGAGCGCGCTCACCGTGAAGTGCTCCTGCGACTTGTAGTCCTCGTCCAGGTAGACCCGCGCCCGGCTGTACTCCTTCATCGCGTCGCTGGAGAGCAGCTCCCTGGAAGGAAGAGGGGCGTCTTCACACACGTCGCGCAGGCACTCCCTGTCCCACGGAGCGCTTATGGGGGCAGGAACGGCCGCCCGGAAACCACGGGGAGTGGGGAAGGAAGTGGGGGGGGGCCCATCTCTAAGACACGCCTGGAGTGCAGCCTCCACGCACCCCTGGGGTCTGCGATGCTCTGGACAGATGGGGGTGCCTGACCCCCCCAGGGCTGCACCCCAACACTGCCCGGCAAGAGAAGGGGACACGGCTGCTGTGTGACCCACTGGCCCTCCACCCGGGGCGGGGAGAAGAGGGTTCCAGCTCTGAGAAGGGAAGAGGCAGGAAGGAGCAGGGAGGAGGGCCGAGAGGACCAGCCTTGAGGGGGTCGGACTAATGCCCGAGCCCCGGCCGCCTGCTGGACAAGCCCCAGTGTGCCTGCGGGCACAGGCGGCGTGCGGGCATGACAGCCTGCAAGATCAGCATGCCGAGAAGCGGCAAACGGGACCCGTGCTCCACAAGAAAGTCAATAGAAACGGACCCTGAAAGGACAAAAGAGATGCAATTCACTGAAAGGAACCTTGAAAGAGCTACTATAAATATAACCGAAGATTTATAGGAAAACATGCAGAGAGTAGTAAGGAAAACATGGACGTAAATGGTACTTCCAGAGCCCCAACTACAGCACCAGAAGTAAATTCACTGAATGGACATAATACCAGATGGAAATGTAAAAAAAGAGAGCATAGATTAGTGACTATAAGACAGGACTATCCAAACTGAAGCAAAGAAGAAAAATATGGACTGAAAAAATCTGAAAGAGCTGTAGAGACAGCGTGACAGTCTAACATCAGAAGTGGGAGTCTGAGAACAAAGAGAAAGGAACAACCCACAGGCTTTCCTGAAATTTCAGTAAAATTATGAACCTACAGGTTGGAAAAGCTCAAAGGACTGCAAGCAAAAGAAACACAAAGAAAATCAAACTGAAGCAAAACAATCAAGTTGCTACACACCAGCTAGAAAGACAAACTTAGTGTTGGGGGAAAAAGATGCACTATATACAGAAGATGAAGACAGGACAACGGCCCATTCTGCTCAGGGACAAGGCCGCACAGAGGACAATGGAACAGCACCCTTAGAGTACTGAAGGGGAAAACGGACAGGCCAGAATACTGTTTGCAACAGAAACGTCTTTCAAAAACGAAGACAAAGACTTTCTTCAGACAAACAAAAGCTGAGATAATTGATGAGCAGCAACTTGTGCTGAGATAAATGTTAACGTTCTCAGGTCGAAGGAAGATGGTGCAGAGAGAAAGCTGACCATGCAGACAAGGCCGTGCCCCGGGAGCAGCAGGTGGCCACACAGGGGATGTGTTCCTGCACTTTTTAACCTTTGAAAAACGTAGCTGACTGGGTCAGAGCAAAAACAGCAACACGCGTGTTACGCACAACTTGGGCAGGAATGAAGCGTCTCTGACGCCAGCAGGAGGATGGCAGGGGACCGGGAGCGTGTGACAGCGTGAGCATGGCGGTGAGGCCCTGCAGCCGCGTCTCTTTGTCTCTGAAATGCCCGGCTTCCCCAGTGTTCTCTTCTCGGGGACCTATCAGAGTTCTTTAGATATTTAAACACTGACAATTTTTGTCAGTCAAGTACATTGCAGATATCTTTTCCCAAGTGTGGCTAAACTTTGACTTTGTTTATAGCGCCTTTTGATGAAGACTTTCACGTCACCACGGCCCAGCGTGCCTGTCTTTCCTTTGCTGGACCTGCGCACCTTCTGAAGAAGCCTCTGCCCTGATGCTCTCCTGCACTTCACCCTCGGACCATCGGACCACCCTCAGGCCTCTCGACCTCGCCCTGGGTCAACTGGAACTCGGCCAGGCCGGGCGGGGGGACCAGGGCAGGGCGGGGACCCAGGCTCACGGCTTCCTGGCCCAGGACCCTGCGGTGCCCTCCCGAGCCAGCTGCCACTGGCCGCAGCCGGGGGCGACGTGCGGGCCGCTGCCCAGCCATGGGGTGCCGCCCCGCCCCCACACACGGGGCCTCCCTGTGCTGCGGAATCGCTGTGGCCAGCGCTGACCCGCGCTCCTCTGCGGTGACCCTAGTATTAGTTTCAGCATAAGAAACATTGTGGCTGAAATTGCTTTAAGTTATAGGTTATCTGGGGAAAATGTGCTAGTTTTTAAAAACCTGTCTTTTATCAAATGACCCCACAATGTGACAGCTGAAAACGTGAGTGACTTATGAGCATCCACAGGGGAACTGAGGCCAGTGACAGCCGCGGGACTCGGCCTCGGGGTGGACGCCCCCCGCCCGGTGCCCACCCCCACAGCTGCCTCAGAAGCGCCACCGCCCCCTCCACCAGCGGGAGCTGTCACGGCGCCTGGAGTCCGGGTCGGGGGCGGCGCCCACCCCGGGGGACACAGAGCAGAGAGGCGCCTGCCGTCGGGCCCACTCCTGCCCACCCCCGCGTCCAGCTCCCAGGTCCGTGTCCCTGTCCCCGGGTGGCACTGGGCGGCTCTGCATAGGCCTGACTCCCACGGAGCCACAGGGCGCGCCTCCCATGGACGATGGCGCTCTGTGCCCATCCCACTGCGGCCAACAAGCTGTGAGCTTCTGAGCAGTCACCCAGTCCATCTGTCCATCGGTCCGTCCATCTGTTTGTTCTTAGCAGCAGCAGGTGGCTCACAGCCATCCGGCCACATGACGGAATCTCGGCCTGGACCTGGGGCTGACGTTTCTGAGCCCACAGGTGCCATGGCCTTGAACCCTGGGGCACAGCCACCCCGTTGCTCCCCCGCCCCCACCCCCGGGCCATGCCCTCTCTTTGGCAAGGCGCCCCGGCCCCGGGCCTGGCCCTCAGGTGGGGCTGTGCCCCTCACCCCCAGCCACACCCACCTCACCCCAGGAGGAGGCGGAGGCCAGGCAGCTGCCCCCAGACTTACTTGACAAACTTGTCCACGTGCGACATGGACGCTTCATAGTTCTTCCCTCCGAACTCCTGGCAGTGCAGGGCCAGGAAGTGTGGCCTGTGAGCGTGGACGACCTGCGGAGGAGAGGCAGGCGTCAGGGCGGCCCCACCCTGGGCCGTGGTCCCCAGGGCCCTGTGCTGAGGCCCCAGGGAGCTCCTGGTCTCTCAGGAATGCTGGTGTCCCCCACCATGGCGGGAGGTCCTGTGTCGGCCATGGAGCAGCGGGCAGGGCCCAGAGGACAGCCATCCTGACACTGCCGTGGCCCCGTGGGGGTGCGGGTGCATGCGTGTCATGTGCACGTGTTGTATGTGTGTGTCGGGGCTGTGCACATGTGTGTGCATGTTTCCCACCATCTAGGAGGGAGCAGGGCTTTCCTGGTGGCTCAGACAGTGAAGAACCTGCCTGCAATGCGGAGACCTGGGTTCAATCCCTGGGTCGGGAGGATTCCCTGGAGAAGCAAATGGCGACCCACATCCCACGGACGCAGGAGCCTGGTGGGCTACAGTCCACGGGGCCACAAACAATCAGACACAACTGAGCGACTAACACAGCACAGGACGAGCAGAGCTGGCCGCGAGGGCGGGCGCTGTCTCACGCCCACTCGCACTTGAACCCCAGCCCACCCCCTGGCGAGGTGGACACGCCGCAGCGGTCAGCGGGACTGGGTGCAGCCACGCAGTGGCAGGCGGCAGAGCTGGTGGGCCCACTGCTCCAGGCTCGGCTCAGCCCAGCCCCTGGGGCCGGGCCCGCAGCATCTCCCTGGTCACCAGGGTCCACTCCGGGCGCAAACCAGACTGGCCCCGAGGCGGCGCCCAGCCGGGCCTCCCTCCTGTCATTCGACCTCGACCACGGAGTCGTCCTCGGAGCTGCGGCCCTGCAGCCTGGAGGCTCTGCCAGGAGTACAAGAGGGCCGTCCTGAGAGGGGAGCCATCCTGAGTGGGGGAGCCGTCCTGAGGGGGAGCCGTCCTTAAGGGGGAGCCGTCCTGAGTGGGGGAGCGTCCTGAGTTGGGGAGCCGTCCTGAGTGGGGGAGCCGTCCTGAGGGGGAGCCGTCCTGAGTTGGGAAGCCGTCCTGAGGGGGAGCCGTCCTGAGGGAGGGCCGTCCTGAGGTGGGGAGCCAATCCTGAGGGGGAGCCATTCTGCGGGAGGGCCATCCTGAGTGGGGAAGCCGTCCTGAGGGGGGGAGCTGTCCTGAGGGGGAGAGCCGTCCTGAGTCGGGGAGCTGTCCTGAGAGGGAGCCGTCCAGCGGCCGTGCCACCCTGCAGCCCTCCCTGCACAGAGTCCTGACTCGGGCGACGACGGCCCAGACCCGCCTCTCCCCTGGGACCTGAAACAGGCGGGGCGTCGGGAGCGACCCTCGGGTCACCGGGGCAGGTGTGGACCCACACGGGCTCACGGGGGGACCCGGAGGTCGCGGCCCCACCCCCTGGGGCGCCCACAGCTGGGGAGTGGGCAGCAGCGCCAGGACGTCCACGAGGCCGCAGCCAGGGCAGGGTGGCCAGGACAGACAGCGAGGCCGGTGCTGGGGAAGCAGCAGGGCCCCAGCCGTCCACACCCGTGCCCCGCCCGTCCTCTGCTCTGCTCTACCCTTGGTGCAGCGACACGGCCGGCCCCGCAGCGCTCACCGAGACCCTGGAGCCACCCTGGCCTCCCCCGCCCACCATCCCAGAGGCAGGCCTCCCACAGCAGGCGACCCACCCCAGGGCCACAGTACTGCTTCCCACACCGCCTGCACCCAGCCTCGGCCACCGCGTCCTGCCCAGAGGTCAGCGAGCCGTGGGCGGACGGGCTGCGGTCAACGGGCTGAGACACGGCTCCTCTGGGCACAGGGCAGTGAGGGCCCCGACGGGAAGGGGCTACACCTGGCGCTCAGCCAGCTGACCAGAGAGCAGGCCGGGGGGAGGGGCGTGGGGCCAGGCCCTGGAGCGGAGCGCAGAGTGCCGGGCAGGGCAGAAGGACGCCGCGCTCGGCAGCAGCTGCCCCCTGACCTGAGATGGTGAGTGGCACGTCCAGCTTCAGGGAGTGTGCCCAGACCCGGGTGTGCCCTCAGGGAAGGGCACGCGGTGACACCCGGCTCGCACCTGCGTTCCGTCTGAGCAGGGTACAGGATGTTCACCAGGGCACTTTCACTGCCTCCTCAACACAGGCCTGCCTGGACCCCCCATACCTGGACTCCAGCCTCAGGGCTCAAGGAACCAGGCAGCACACCTCCCAGCGGGCGCCTCACCCAACACCCCACAGCCGGGCAGGGACCTGGGCACTCCGGCAGCAGACCACCTCCACAACCAGGGCAGGCTGCGGGCTGGCTTCCGGGTCCGGGCCCGGGCCGGGGCCGCAAAGGGCACGAGGGACCCCGGTCAGAAGTGGCCTGGGGCAGCCTGGGTCAGGTCACCAGACGGCCTGGCCTCAGGCCCAGGAACCAGTGACGGGACAGCGTAGTCACGTGAAGGCCACCAAAAGCTACGTGATGTGCGCGGCTGTCACCCGCCGCAGCTGGCACCTGGGACAACACACAAAGCCAGACCTTCATGAGGGGCCCAGGGTTCCACCCGAGCGGCTCCCCCTGGACGCCAGGAGCTACACAGACGGGGAGGGGCCCGGACACGCGCATGTCATCCCAAGGAAGCTGGCGGCTCATGACCCCACTCAGGGCTGCGTCCTCTGGGCCCAGTCCCCTTGCCCTGCAGCTCAGGCCCAGCTCCAGTCCGGGGGCGGGAAGGGCAGAAGGGACCCCAGAGACGGGCAGGGCTCTCGCGTGGGCTCCTGCAGGTCACACTGCCACGCCGTGCACAGAGGTTGTGGGTCACCAGAGTATGGCAGCGACCACACATGAGTCCCCAGGGAGGGCCGAGCGATGCTTTCCAGGACGCCTCGCGGCGACTCAGGGAGGCCAGGACGTGACTCCCCAAGCAGCCACCTCGGGCCAGGCGGGTCCCTCTGGGTGGGGATTTGCTGCCCGCCTTCATGCCCGCACGCATCTCCCTCATGAGACCACTCACTCTGTCGTGGTCTGAACTGAAGTGGCCTTTTAAGGCACAGAATTCACTATTCACATGACATCAAACTCCTCAAACACTTGACTCTGATCCCACAAATCTCAAAAAAATGAAGGATCCAAAAATAGCCCACCCGCGCCCCTCCGCACGTCGGGGAGCCCCCAGTGGCCCGCACGCCCGGCACACCCGCCACAGGGTCAGTGGGGAAGCCCCTCCACACAGAGGAGAGAGGAGGGTGCTTCAAAAGCCACGATGAGGCGCCAGGATGAGCTCACGCAGGAGTGGACGGGAGGAGACAAAGGCACGTCTCGCATGAGAACGAAGGTGCTGAAATGACAGGTCCTCATCACAAAGTGTTTGGGGAGAAAAGTGACAGACGCCTGCGAGAAGGGCCCGCATGTCAGGAGAGCAGCCGCCACACCCATCTCCGCACATTGCAGACCACACACCCTCCACGCCAGAGGCCACACGGGGTCCACAGAGGCTCTCCCTGGGCAGGCTGGGGACGAACGCACAGCTAGGAACGGGGCTCGGGGGAGACAGCAGGTTCAGAGGAGCCTGGGCCCCACAAGGAGCATCGGGGTGGGGGTGGGTCAGGGGGGTTTGCGGGGCCCTGCAGGGAGCGGGAGAGAAGCCTGACGCCACATCAGAGTTTAACCAGCACTCTCGGTCCACCCAGGACAGGCTACACACACACACACACACACACACACACACACACTTAGATCCACGAGTTCATGATGACACTAACCACCCCCCACCCATGCCAGTCAGAGTGGAGTCAGGACACCCCTCTGAAAACTGGTGGATGAAGAGAATGAAGCCCTCCTTCCCTCCTGTGTCTCTGGGGAAATGGGAGGGCAAGCCCCCCTCAGGGAAACGTCAAGCCAAGAAATGGAGGGGAACCGCTGGGACTAGACTCTGCGCAGCCACACGGGAACCCAGAGCTTCTGGCTGAGAAGCGGGTACAGAGAGGCCCCCATGCGAAAACCCAAACCAACTTTCAATCCAAACGGAATCGAAGCAGCCGGGAGAAACAGAACAGAAAGGGTGAGGGGCGGGGGGCGGGGTGTAGGTGGCTGGGCTCACAGCTTCTGGATCTAACGGCAGCCTGGTGACCAGTCCACACGGCGCAGTCACACTCCGGCCCTGGGCAGGGGAGGCCCAAGGCGGCTGCAGATGGCAGGAAACACTCAGCCTGGCGGGGTCCACGGGCCCAGCTGCAGGGCGCCAGGAGGCCCCACTTCTGCAGAGCAGGGCCGCAGGGAGGATGGGCCGGCTGCAGCGGGAATGTGAGCCGGGGAGCAGGGGGCAGGCGGGCGCTCTGAGACGCAGAGGAGGCACCCCCTCGCCCACAGCAGGCGGCACAGCTTTGCCCGACGGACAGAAGAGGGTGCTGTGAGGCCAGGAACACGACCTGCACAGAGGCCACTGGGGGCGGGCAGAGGGAGGGCGCGTCAGCCCTTTCCTCAGGGCTGCGGCCCGAGAGGAAAGAGCACCCCCAGGAAGAGGCCGCCCTCGACAGAGGCACAGAGCAGCCCAGAGCTGCGAGCTCCATGCAGACAGAGCTGAACATCCAAACAGGCGCCGAGGGGAGGAGAAACCCAAAAGAGAGACGGGATCAACCGCAGGACAGAAATGGGGAAAAGGACAAAATCGTCCCAGAAGAGAAGAGCACGTTACAGAGCGCCCGAGGGAGAACCCACTTCGAGGAAAGTTCAGCAAGGGCCACACAGGCCACCAAAACCCAAGAAAGTGAAAAGAGCGTCAGTAAGAGGGCAGGGGCAGGGGCGGGTGTGGGCGAGGGCAGGTGGGGAGCCCCTGCGCCCCGGTCCCCAGGGGAGAGAGCGAGGCAGGGCCCGGAGCTCACATCTAAACTTGGGGGCCCCGGGAAGCCTCCCAAGGCAGGGGAGCTGAACCACACTGAGGGGCGCCTGAGCACCAGAGGGAATCACCCCAGAGCAACGGACTCCCAGACACTCCCCAGCGAAAGACAAGTCCTCCAGGCTCCCAGGAAACAGCCCCCGAGACCCACACCAGAGCCAGAGACCCACACCAGAGCCAGAGACCCACACCAGAACCACCAACACTCACATCAGAACCAGAGACCCACACCAGAGCCAGAGACCCACACCAGAGCCAGAGACCCACACCAGAACCACCAACACCCACATCAGAACCAGAGACCCACACCAGAGCCAAAGACTCACACCAGAGCCAGAGACCCACACCAGAACCAATGATACCCACACCAGAACCGCTGGCACCCACACCAGAACCAGAGACCCACACCAGAGCCAGAGACCCACACCAGAGCCAGAGACCCTCACCAGAACCAATGATACCCACACCAGAACCGCTGACACCCACATCAGAACCAGAGACCCACACCAGAGCCAGAGACCCACACCAGAACCACCAACACTCACATCAGAACCAGAGATCCACACCAGAACCGCCGACACCCACACCAGAACTAACGTCTAAGTGGAGCAGTGGCAGAACCACCTTTTATAAAAAGGATGCTCTGGCTTGCATCCTCAATGCGAGCAAGTATAAGCCAAGAATCACACAACTCAGCCAACCATCCTTCAAACGTTTTCACGAGTAAACTCAGGAGGGCTCTGTCCCCGTGAGCCTGTGTGGAGCTCCACTAGAGCAGGCTGGGCAGACGCTGACCGGGGGACCAGTGCAGACTCAGGCCCCACGGCCGGCAGACTCAGGCCCCACGGCCGGCAGCCTCGAGGCAACGCCGCTGGGCAGGTGTGGAGGCCACGCGAGGGGGTGAGGCCGCCCCGGGAGCCTGACCCCAGGCCAGGTGGCAGGTCGGACCGGCTAGGGTGGGGGGGAGGGACGGGATGCTGACCCTTGATTTAAAGTAGCAACTATAACTCATAGTTTACAGCAACTATAAGCCGCCGGCTGGAGCCCCCAGTGCAGGCGGAGGGACAGCACATGTTGCTCGGAAAGCTACACGGTCCCAGCGCGTCCACGTGGCACATGAAGGAGCAGGATGTCAACCAGAGGCAGGGGACTCAAAACCCACAGCTACCAGGAAAACACTTCGTGAAAGGCCAGACGCCAGTAAACAATTTCAAATGGAACGCGAAAGAAAAAGAGAAATAATCCAAAAGAAAGCAGAAATGGGGAAATAAAGCGACAACCCAGAAGGTGTAAACATAACACAGATAACACAAGGGCAGGCCCCAAGCCCACCGTGCCGACGGCCACACTGAACACTGATGGCCTGGACCCACACTGAGCGGCAGGGCTGCCTGGCCACCGTGGACAGTGGCAGCCGCGCCGGACAGCGCAGAGCAGAGCGCCCGCCACAGAAGGCCCGGCGAGACGAGGCCCCGCTGGCACCTGTGCCCCAGGGGCCGGGAGGCGCCTCAGGGAGCGGCAGGGGCTCCAGAGGACGACGGGCACAGGACGACCACAGAGGGCTCGGGAGGCAGATGCACACGTGCACACGCCAGTGACAGGAACGCACACGCGAGTGCACGCACACACACGCGCGTGTGCACAGTGCCCTGACAGAGCCCAGGACGCGGCTGCGGGGCGCACCCTCTCCTGTGGCCCACTCGGCAGGAAAGGCCGTCGCCAGGCCACAGAACAAACCACAGGCTGCTGCCCCGGCCTTTCAGGGGTCACAGTCGAAGATGGAGAAGCTCCATACGGTCAGCCAAGACAAGACCGGGAGCTCACTAGGGCTCAGAGTATCATCTCCTCATTGCAAAATTCAGGCTTCAGTCGAACAAAGTAGGGAAAACCACTAGGCCATTCAGGTGTGATCTAAATCAAACCCCTTATATCTATACACTGGAGGAGACAGATAGATTCAAGGCATTAGATACGGTAGACACAGTGCCTGGGGAACTGTGGATGGGGTTCGTAATATTGTACAGGAGGCGGCAACTGAAACCATCCCCAAGAAAAAGAAATAGATAAAAACAAAATGGTTGTCTGAGGGCGCTCTACAAATAGCCGAGGAGAGAAGAGAAACGAAAGGCAAAGGAGATGCATTCATACCCATTTGAATGCAGAGTTCCAGAGAACAGCAAGCAGAGATAAGGAAGTCTTCCTCAGTGATCAAAACAAAGAAACAGAGGAAAACAACAGAATGGGAAACACCAGAGGTCGCTTCAAGAAAATTGGATGTACCAAGTGAACACTTCGTTTAAGAACAGGCACAGTGAAGAAGAGAAACAGGCAGGACCTAACAGAAGAAGAAGAGGCTAAGAAGAGGTGGCAAGGATACACAGGAGAACCATACAAGGAGCGTCTAATCACCTGGATGACCATGATAGTGCGGTCACTCACCTAGAGCCAGACGTTCTGGACTGTGAAGTTAAGTGGGACTTAGGAAGCATCACTACTAACAAAGCTAGTGGAGGCGATAGAATTCTAGCTCAGCTATTTAAAATCCTAAAAGATGATGCTGTGAAAGTGCTGCACTCAATATGTTAGCAAATCTGGAAAACTCAGCTGTGGCCACAGGCCTAGAAAAGGCCAATTTTCATTTCAATGCCAAAGAAAGGCAATGCCAAAGAATGTTCAAACCGCTGTATAATTGCACTCATTTCACATGCTAGTAAGGTTACACTCCTTCAAGCTCGGCTTTAACAGTATGTGAACCGAGAACTTCCAGGTGTTCAAGCTGCATTTCAAAGAGGCAGAGGAACAAGAGATCAAATTGCCAACATTCACTGGATCATGGAGAAAGCAAGGCAATTCCAGAAAAACATCTACTTCTGCTTCACTGACTATGCTAAAGCCTTTGACTGTGTGTATCACAACAAACTGTGGAAAATTCTTAAAGAGATGGAGTACCAGACCACCTTACCTGTTTCCTGAGAAACGTGTATGTAGGTCAAGAAGCAACGATTAGAACCAGATATAGCACAACTGAGTAGTTCAAAATTGGGAAAGGAATACAACAAGGCTGTATTTTGACACCCTGCTTATTTAACTTGTGCAGAGTACATCATGTGAAAGGCCGGGATGGATGAAGCACAAACTGGAATCAAAATTGTCAGGAGAAATATCAACAACTTCAGATATGCAGATGATACCACTTTAATGGCAGAAAGTGAAGAGGAACTAAAGAACCTCTTGATGAAGGTGAAAGAGGAGATTAAAAAAAGCTGGCTTGAAACTCAACACTCAAAAATCTAAGATCATGGCATCTAATCCTATCACTTCATGGTAAATAGAAGGGGAAAGTGGAAGCAGCGACAGATTTTGTTTTTGTGGGCTCCAAAATCACTGTGGATACTGACTGTAGCCATGAAATTAAAAGACGCTTGCTCCTTGGAAGAAAAGCTATGACAAACCTAGACATTGTAATAAAAAGCAGAGGCATCATTTTGCCAACAAACCATCTAGTCAAAGCTATGGTTTTTCCAGTGGTCATGTATGGATGTGAGAGCTGGACCATAAAGAAGGCTGAGCGCCGAAGAATGGATGCTTTTGAGCTGTGGTGTTGGAGAAGACTCTTGAGAGTCCCTTGGACTGCAAGGATATCCAACCAGTCCATCCTAAAGGAGATCAGCCCTGAATATTCATTGGAAGGACTGATGCCAAAGCTGAAAGTCCATACTTTGGCCACCTGATGCGAAGAGCTGACTCATTGGAAAAGACCCTGATGGCTGGGAAAGATTGAAGGCGGGAGGAGAAGGGGACGATAGAGGATGAGATGGTTGGATGGCATCACCAACTCAATGGACATGAGTTTGAGTAAACTCTGGGAGATAGTGGAGGACAGGGAGGCCTGGCGTGCTGCAGTCCATGGGGTCGCAAAGAGTCGGACCCGACTGAGCGACTGAACAGCAGCACGCACCGCTGCCCCAGGCTCCCTGAGCACCCCTTCCTCACGTGCCTGCCTTGCTCACTCACTGTGCTCAGGACGGACGCAGAGCAAGCGCCGGGCGGCGTGTCAGTTCAACACCACCACAAGTCCGCGGGGGCAGGACCAGCTGTCACCTGGGGGACCCCGGGACCAGGAGTGAGAGTGCAGGCCTGGAGCTCTCTGGGCCGCTGAGGTCAGATCTGCAGGCCTCCCCCTGCCTCCGGGAAGGAGCCTAGACGGAGAGCCCTTCGGGGAGGATGGCACGGCTGTCTTGAGGATGGACAGGAAAGTCCCTCCAAGATGTGGGCAGCGAGCTCAGGCCACGACTGGTGGGAAGGAGCTCAGAGAAGCAGGAGCTGGACGGGCAGGGGATTCCTGGCCCTGGGGGTCAGGGTCGGGGCCTCCGCTGCTTAGGCTCTAACTGGGCTCCCATCCTGCCCACCTGGGACAGGGTGGCTGCCCACATCTGCACATGCGCTGGGCCAACATTCTTTACCAAAAAAAGGAGCTTCTGCGAACTCTAGGGGAGAAACATAGGCAACTGAGAGAAATACGTGGGTTCTTTCCTAGGAAGGCTCAAGAAAAATATTTTGGAAAAGAGTGAATTAGAGATTTTGGCAAGGAAAAGCTGAGGGAATTAAAAATAAAAACAAAAACACACCACGCAGCCAAACAAAACCAGGCCCTGTCCTGACGCTGTGCAGGTGGTGAGGAGAGGGCGGCCCTGGTCTCCAGGACACGCAGAGCTGCCCGGCCCCGCTAAAAATAGCAGCAGCCAGGCCTTGTTAGGCCTGCTCCAGAGAGAAGTATCTGAGTTACCTAAAAAGGAATTACACCCTACAGACAACCCAGCACAGGCCGGAGAGCCGAGATAAGGAGCGAAAAGGGACAAAGGAATTTCTCCGGAGGCAAGATTGCTATTTACCAGCTACGCCTGAGAACACCCTGCGGAGACGTCTGTGACCCTCAGCCTGGGAGGCGGGGGTCCTCTGGATGCCCAGCTTCCCGCCCTCCGCCACAGGGCTGCGCCAGGACGGTGTGGGGGAGGCGGGGGTCTGCCCCCCGAGAAGGCCCAGACTCAGCTCCTGGCAGCCCCGACTGGACGCGCTCCCAGAGCCCAGGCCCCACAGCCGCTGCCGGCCGGCACCCAGGGCAGCATGAGGCTCCGCGAGCTCACCAGCAGGCGGGGGGCCTGGCCGTCCGAGCAGCGAGGGTGGCTCCCGGGCCCCGTGTGGGCAGGAGGGCTGCTCCGAGTCCTTGGGGCTGGAGGATTTCTAGTGCGGCCGTTGGCCCCGGGCACCCAACAGGCGTGCCTGACTGCCGACCGCAAAGCTGAAGCAGCGTCCAGCAGGCAAACCGTGGCTTTACCCCAGAACCGGACAGACACAAAGCTGTTCCTTCCAAAGGGGCAGAAATACGGAGCTTGGTCCGCTCTTAACACACCTGTTGCTTGGGACATCAGAGGTCTCTAAGAATGACTTGATTTTCATTTAAGAAGCACCTTCCCCGTTGAGGGGCGCACAGGATGGAAGCAGGTCCCGCGCCGACGGGATGCCCCCTGCCTCCTGGCTCTCCCCGTGGACCCCGGGGCCAGCTGGCGGCCACAGCTTCCTGATCTCAGCCCTAGAACCTCCTCCCTGAAGCCACCCGCTTCCTCAGGGTGGTTTCCAGTTTTTTGGGGATGCACATGCTGACCATGGGCCGAAAGGCTGCCGAGAGCACCCCATACAGCCTCTGACCACAGCAGCCCCATGGGTGTGAGTGAGCCCCCCCCAGGATCCACCTCGGGGGGCCCACCTCTCTCCGTATCAGAAGGGAAGCCTGGACATACGGGTGCCACCATGTCAGTCGGCTCCCAGGGAGCACCCACCTCTCTCCGTATCAGAGGGAGACAGGGAGCCGCAGCTCTGGCTGGGGTGGGGGTGGGGGTCCAAGGGCCCGGATGTGATGCTCGTGCGCGCCGGGCACTTACAGGGGCAACTCGGGGCGTGTGGGGCGGACGGCACAGCGATCCCCGCCTGGCTGCACTGCTACGCGTGACCACGCTGACCGGGCACGAAGCGGCTCCTTAAGGCCAGGGAGGCTTGTCATCGGGCCCCCGTGGGCCCCAGGAAGTGTGCCCTCTTCACACGCCGTGAGGGCGGGCTGCCATCCACGGCCGCAGTACAGACTAGCGGCGTCAGCAGCCCGTTGCGGGCTCGGCGGGTCTGCAGGGAGGACCTCCCACCCCGACACGAAGGAGGCTGAGCACTGGGGGCAGCTGCAGACTCAGGCTGAGCCCAGAGCAGAGAGCGGCAGGTGAGGAGGGGCCCCACGCAGAAGGCACAGGGCACTGTCTGCACCCCTGCCTCCCCGCCCAGCCCCCATCCCGCAGGAGCGCCTCCCTCCTGTCTCCACACACCACACCAGCAGGCCAGAGCACGCGCCTGGCTTCTCAGAGGCTGACGAAGAGAGCAGCGGGGACCCTGCCTCTGGTCTCCCTGGAGAGGGACACCTCCCTGCTGCCTCGGGCCTTTCCTGATTGCTCTCATCGCTGCATAGACATTTAGTTCAGTTCAGTCGCTCAGTCGTGTCTGACTCTTTGCGAACCCCTGGACTGCAGCACGCCAGGCCTCCCTATCCATGAGCAACTCCCGGAGTTTACTCAAACTCATGTCCATTGAGTCAGTGATGCCATCCAACCAGCTCACCCTCAGTCACCCCCTTGTCCTCCCGCCTTCAATCGTTCCCAGCATCAGAGTCTTTTCCAATGAGTCAGCGCTTTGCATCAGGTGGCCAAAGTGTTGGAGTTTCAGCTTTGGCATCAGTCCTTCCAATGAATATTCAGGACTGATCTCCTTTAGGATGGACTGGTTGGATCTCCTTGCAGTCCAAGGGACTCTCAAGAGTCTTCTCCAACACCACAGTTCAAAAGCATCAATTCTTCGGCGCTCAGCTTTCTTCACAGTCCAACTCTCACATACATCCATTCATGACCACTGGAAAAACCATAGCCTTGACTAGATGGACCTTTGTTGGCAAAGTAATGTCTCTGCTTTTTAATATGCGGTCTAGGTTGGTCATAGCTTTTCTGCTAAGGAGTAAGTGTCTTTTAATTTCATGGCTGCAGTCACCATCTGCAGTGATTTTGGAGCCCCAAAAAATAAAGTCTGACACTGTTCCCACTGTTTCCCCATCTATTTCCCATGAAGTGATGGGACCAGATGCCATGATCTTAGTTTTCTGAATGTTGAGTTTTAACCCAACTTTTTCACTCTCCTCTTTCACTTTCATCAAGAGGCACTTTAGTTCCTCTTCATTCTCTGCCATAAGGGTGGTATCACCTGCATTTCTGAGGTTACTGATATTTCTCCCGGCAATCTTGATTCCAGCTTATGCTTCATCCAGCCCGGCATTTCGCATGATGTACTCTGCATAGAAGTTAAATAAGTAGGGTGACAATATACAGCCTTGACTTACTCCTTTCCCAATTTGGAACCAGTCCATTGTTCCATGTCCAGTTCTAACTGTTGCTTCCTGACCTGCATACAGGTTTCTCAAGAGGCAGGTCAGGTGGTCTGGTATTCCCATCTCTTGAAGAATTTTCCACAGTTTAATGTGATCCACACAGTCAAAGGCTTTGGCGTAGTCAATAAAGCAGAAATAGATGTTTTTCTGGAACTCTCTTGCTTTCTCGATGATCCAGCAGATGTTGGCAATCTGATCTCTGGTTCATGTGCCTTTTTTAAATCCAGCTTGAGCACAGACATTAACATGTTTCGTCAGATGTGCAGCCACTCCGTCCTTTTGGTGCTGCTGTGTATGTTCACATTTAGTACAAAGGATGTTCTCATGGTGCCTGTGCTGCACACTCACTGCACTCACTTACATCAGGTAACACTCACACTTCTGTGCACTCCTCACGGCTTCCCGAAGAGCCTGTCACGCCTTCTGCCCAGACGCAGGCCGGCTCCCTCCCTTCAGTCTGCAGGACTCTACTTCCTCCGTGGCCCTACGACGAGGACCTTCACCACCATTCTGCAGGCAGGCCCTGAGCCCCACCCCCTTCCAGGGTCCCGGCAGGAAAGCATCTCATCTCCCGGGAGCTGCACCGTCAGGCTCGGGGCATGAGTGCTCGTTACAGAAGCTCCTTCCACTCAGCTTGCCGGAAGTTTTCATCAGAAATGGTTATAGAATTTCAGCAAATGCTTTTCCTGCATGTGCTGAGATGATGGTGTAGTTTTTCTTCACAGTTGGTTGACTTGAGTGATCTTATCTATTAATTTTTGAACGTTACACAGGCTTGAGCCCCTTGGTGCTCACGCATAACTTTTTGATGCGCCGCTGTTTCTATATGTGTGCGTGCACGCATGCGTGTGCATCTGTGTGTGCATGTGTGTGCATGCGTGGGTGGGTGTATGTGCGCCATGTGTGGGCATGTGTGTGTGCATCTCTCTGTGTGTGTGCATGTGCGTGCATGCGTGTGCGTGTGTGCACATGCGTGTGCGTGCGCATGTGTGCGTGCATGTGTGTCTGTGTGCGTGTGTGTGCATGCATGGGTGGGTGTGTGCGCGCATGTGTGTGTGCATCTGTGTGTGCGTGTGCGTACACGCACGTGCGTGTGTGCGTGCACACGTGTGCGTGTGTGCATCTCTGTGTGCATGCGTGTGTGTGTGCATGTGTGCACATGTGTGCATCTGCGTGTGTGTGTGCATGCGTGGATGGGTGTATGCACGCATGCACGTGCATGTGTGTGTGCGTGTGTGCGTGCGTGCACATGTGCGTGCGTCTGTGTGTGTGTATTGCATGCATTGTTACACACGTAAACAGTTCTACATGCTTGACTTGCTGAAGTTCCTTGAACTCGGGCGTTTACTCCACGCAGGAGACAGACCTGTGTTCTCACTAAGACGACTCTGTTCACCTTTGCTGTCAGGCCACTGCTCGCATCACAGCGTCACGTTTCAACCTTCTTGAAAAGCTCGACAGAAACGTCAGTGTGTCTTGCTTAGATGTTTGACAGAACTTATCAGTGTTGAGGAAAACTTTAATAAAGAGCTCGTTTATTTCTTCTCGACTTAGCTTCCTTTGCTTTTCCAAAAACATCTTCCTTTCATGTAAGTGTCCAGATTTATTGGCAAAAAGTTGTTCATGATCATTCCTTTACTATCTTTTTATTGTCTACAGGATTTTCAGTGACCATTCCTCAATGTCAAATTTCTGAAATTGATCATTCTTTCATTCTTACCTTCTACTTTCAGAAATTAGATATAGAAGAGCAAATCAAATGGAAAGTAATCAAGAAAAAGGAAAAAAAAAAAACAGTGAAAAAGAAAACAACGGACAGAATCAGTAAAATCAGAGCAGCCCCCGAGGTCAGCACAGCTAGGGAACCGCTAACCGTCCCATGGGCAGAAGGGTCTGATGTCCCTGCATCTTCGCCTGCCTGCTCATTTCTTTTTATTGGTTGTAAACATCAAATTGTGCATTCCAGCTCACTGGACACTAGCCTGAGCATCCTCTCGGGCTTTAATTGGCCAGTACAGCCTGGCCCCTGATCCCCTCAGCCACACTGTCCTGTCCTGCCCACTGCCTGAGGTCTGAAAGCCAGTGTTTCTTATACATTTTCTGGTTTTAATTTGTTTAAGACAGGACAGGAAATTTGGTACCTGTTTCTGTGTGTACCCAGGTTCGATCCCTAGGTTGGGAAGATGCCGTGGAGAAGGGAATGGCTACCCACTCCAGTGTTCTTGCCTGGAGAAGCCCATGGACAGAGGAGCCTGGCGGGCTACAGTCCACGGGGCCGCAAAGAGTCGGACACAAATGAACAACTTTCACTCTCACTTGCTCCGTGTTAGCTGGAAGCAGATAATACTCATCACGTTATTTTTTTAATTATTGCCAGAGAAAATTGTGGAAGGCTTTCAAATGGGCATAACAGACTAGGGGAGCCCTGCCCCTGTCTGGGTTCTTTCAACCTTAGTGACCCCCGAGCTGTTGTACAGTCCCGTGAACTCTGAACTCCAGCAGCATCGCAAGCACTCAGGACCGCAGGACGCCAGTGTCCAGAGAAGCACAGCTCGCGCCTGGCCAGCCCTGCACCGGTGGATGTGAGCTCCCCTTGGCATCGCTGAAAGGAGAGGCCGGTGTTCCCCCTTTGGACTCTTCTTTGAACCAGTTTTAACACCTTACTGGTTCTCTCATCAGTAAATAACAAATATCTATTATCTCAATAAAGAGTTGTCACCACTTGCTCGTTTTTCGTGTCTGTGTGTGAGCCAGCGCCCCACATGCTGTCAACACATGCGCGGTCTTGTGTCTGGCCGAGGGTGGCACCTTCTCCCTGGGACGCACAGACGTCGGGCAGGAGGCTCTGACGTCAAACTCGAGGCAGAATTCGGTGGGGGGCATTTATTTATCCTCATCTCTGCACAGTTCCTCACTCTCATCCAGAGAGCTGAGCACACCCTGCACACACACACTCCTGGTCCCTGGGCCAAGGCGTGTGTTCCGGGGAGGAGGCAGGCGCCCGGACACTGACTTGGAGGGCAATGCCTGCCTGATCCCTGGGCTCCGCTTTGGGGTACAGCCGCCAGGGTGCATGTGCAGCCGGGAGGCTCTGAAGGGACGCCTCCCGCCTGCTCCCAGGGGGCTGTCACCGCCAGGACCCCTCTGAGCCCAGACCCAGGGCCACCACCTGCCACCACCCCAACATACTCCCACCGCGTCTCACACCTGCCGGGGCCAGCTGTGCAAAGCAAACAAAAGTGACGGAGAGCGGAGAGCCGACGGTGGAGATGGGGCTCCACACTTCAGGGCCTCTCACTCCACAGTCAGCCCGGGGCAGCTGCTGGGGACTGAGCACGCCTCCGAGGTAACCCTCTCCAGGAAAGGGGCCTCGCCCGACCCACTGGGCCAGCTGCCTGCCGAAAGCTGACCCCACAGCTCAGCCGGGCCAGGCTTCGGCCAGGGACCCTGAGGCCGCTGCCCACCTGGGCGGGTGAAATGCTGGGAAGAACGGGCTTGGAACGCCCTGTGACAGGAACAAGGCCCACGACCTGCTAGACGCGCCCCTGACACCTCGAGCCCCCCACTCTCCTGGGCCTCGGGTGGGAACCCATCCCCCTTGGCCAAGACCATCACCCCCTCCGACAGCCCAGGCCCTTCCTGCTGGACCCCGGGCCTCTCGGTTCCAGAGAGGACTTGTTGCCCCTCCCTGGCCTTCACCGTGGCTGGTGCATCTGGGCGTGTGGCCCACCCACACCAGCAGACTGGACAAGCAGCTGCCCCCTGTGCCAGCGTGGATGGCAGGAGTCGGGGGACAGCCCAGACACAGAAGGACACCGAGCGGACCCGCTGAGGCTCAGCGGCCTGGGACCACCCGACTCCCGCACCTCCTCCTGCCATCAAAGCACCCGCGCCCGCCCCGCAGACCCGCCGTGGAAGCGCCCTGCGCCGTTGGCCATGCTGTCCCCGCCTGGCTCCCTGCTCTGCGGCCCCACGAGCCTCCAGGAGCCACAGTCCCCCGGCAGCCCTGGCCAAGCAGGACGCCATTCGCCCACCAGTTCCCAGTGGCCTCTCAGATGCCCCATGGGGGGTCCCACATGCGTCACCCGCCCGGGGAACACGGGCTCCAGGAGCAAAGCCCTCTGTCGACACCGCAGAGCTGACCCTGACATCCCGGAGAGAGCTGAGCACAGACATGGGGCCCCACGGGGAGCCAGGAAGGAGCGGCTCGCCTGTCAGGTCTCGCCTGGAGCCTCCGGCCAGGGTCCAGCCCAGCGTCAGCATGCATCCTGCCCAGACCCCGGGGCCGAACTTGGGCTTTGCTGCCCCACCCTGCACCGCAGGTCCTCCCGAAGGTCCCCACTGACGAGCAGAGCCCCAGCCAGGGGCATCTAAGAAGGCAGGGGCTTCTGAGGAGGAACCAGGAAGTGGGAGGCACCCCTCCCCCGCTGGGGGACACCCTTCCCAGGTGGACCCCCACCCCAATCCCCCCCAGGACAGCGAGGCCACAGCCCCTCCCTCTCCCCCGAAACCCCCTCCCAGGGGCCCCCCACCCCAAGTGGTAACTCTCCCCCACCCCAGGACACTGAGGCTGCAGCCCTCCCCCTCTGCCTCCGTGGAACCCCCTCCCAGGGGGGGACTCCGGTGGGGACTCCACCCTGCACCCCCCCCCAGTGGGAACTCTCCCTTCCGTGCCCCCGGCCCCCCCAGGACACCAAGGCCGCAGCCCCTCCCCCTCCCCCGAACCCCCCTCCCAGGGGGACCCTCCACCGTGGGAACTGCCCCCGCCCGAGGACAGCAAGGCCGCAGGGGAACCCGGGCCTCCAGCAGCCTGAGCTGCTCCCTCGTGTGGGCCGGCTGCTGCCCGGCTCTTACCTGATAAAACTCCCGAAGCCAGTTCTTCTGGAGGTTTTCTGGCTGTAAATTAAAGAGAAAAAAGAAGACAGTCAGGCCCGTGACACAGGCCGGCAGCCCCGAGCAGAGACTAACGTGACAGCCTGTCTGCGTGCTCACTGCAGGGCTGGGGCACAACGGGGTGGGGCCCCTTCCACACCAGGGCCTGGTCTGCCACTCAGCGGGGATGAGGGGCGGGCACTGGAGCTGGACCCACAGCTGACCCCAGCCCTGCTCGTCCTCAGCAGTGAGGGGTCCCTGGAAGGGCTTCCTGGAGGCCAGGCCAGGGTGTCAGGCAGGACCCAGCAGCGTGGGGTCCCAGCACTGGCCTGAGAATGGGCAAAGAGCTGCGTGGCCCCAAGTGTCAGCTTTGGGCATGTGGGCCCCAGGGAAGAGCTGGCACAGGGAAAATGGGGGTGCGCCTCTTCCCACATGTCCCACCAGGCTCCTGGACCCCCAGGCCAGCCAGCCGAGCGGGGCACACGGCCCCGGCCACCCAGCACGGTCAAGGTGCTGAGGCGGGAACGGGGGACACACGGGGACCCTCAGGAGGTGGCAGAGCTTCACAAGTGGGAGACGAGAAGCCCGACGTCCAACGCCGCTGGGCCACATGCAGAAACGACTCAGAGCAAACACAGCCCAGCACCCCCGAGACTCACACCCCGGATCCAAGCAGGGCTCTGGGCACCGGGGATGCAGGCGGAGCCAGGGCCTGGCTGACCACCCGGACGCAACACAGCCGCAGCAGCGCCACAGGCAGGGGCTGCCGCCAGCGGAGGTTTCCACGTGTCCTGAAAAGCAGGAAGACTGGACTGTGGACAGATCAATGAACAAAGAGAAAAAATGCCTGCAGACCCCGAGCCTCACAGACCACCGAGCAGGGGGCGGAGAACATTCCAGGCACCTGCCGGACACAGACGGCAGCCGGGGTCCAGCCAGGTGTGGGGTCCCCAAGGCCAGGTTCAGGAGCCAGGCCCCAGCCCCACGTCTGAACAGCGAGGAAGGCACGCCCTGCCCCCTCTACCACCCTCACGGGCGAGCAAAGAGACGACAGCGGGAGATGGCAGCTCGGAGAAGCCCCGGCAGAGGCTGAGCTGCGACAGGCTGCACAGCCAAGGCTGAACGTCGGTCTCTGGACTTCAGGGAAAACAACGCCCGAGCCAGAGAGATTCCACCCTACGTCCTCAGGAGGCTGACAGCAGAGAGCAGCGAGCGTGGGGAGTCTGTGCAGAAGCGGACCCTCAGACACACTGGGGGTGCAGGCGCCATGGGAAACAGCATGGACTTGCCATGTGGCCGGGCGATGTGTCCGCGAGACCCAGAAATGCTCATCCACAGAGACACAGCCACGAGCACGTGCAGCAGCAGACCAGGAGCCGAAAGGCAGGAACCACCTGGAGACCCATCAGCTCAGGGACGGAGAGATAAGGCATGTGATCACACTGCATGGCAGCCATGGACACAGGCCACACATGCCATCAGTTCACAGACAGAGTGATAAAATCCGTGGTCACACAGCACAGCACGCAGCCACGGACACAGGCCACACGTGGGCAGGCCTCAGAAACACCACGCTCAGTGCAAGAGGCCAGACTCCAGCTTACACAGCGCCCAGAACTGGCGGGCCCACAGACGGGGCGGGCCACTGCCAGCCCCAGCGTCCGAGGGCGGGGCTGGTCTGCGCTGACCACGGCGGGAGGGGGGCAGATCCACTTTGAGAGAGGGAACAGCACTGCAGTGCGAGCCCCTCCCCCACAGACCCTGCTGACCCCTCCCCAAGCCAGGGGCCCAGCACACCCGCGCCGGGGCCAGCACAGGCGCGGGGGCCACGATCAGTCGGCCTCGGGCCCCAAGGCGATCAAAGGAAGAGAACTCTCAGGGCAAGGCCCCCATTTCCCCCAGCCCCAACTGAGGGCAAAGGGGCTGGTCTGGGGGTGCAGAGGGCCCCACCAGCATTTCAGCAACCTTTCTACACCAGCATCCATGGGCTTGGCCTGGAGACAGAGGAAGGAGAGATTCAGTCCCTAGTCCTGATGTCCAGGGGCACGGCCGGACATGAGGCCCCTAGCCCTGCACTTGAACCGCGGCCCTGCCCGACACACACGGGTCCACGACATCCTCACCAAAACCCTGCAGGAAGCGGCCCTCAGCAGGAGACAGGAAGCCTTAGGACCAGCTGAACTGCTGCTGTTTAAGACCCCTCACCACATTCCCAATCGACCCACAGGACAGGCATGACCGGGACCCTCAGTCCTGTCCCCGGCCCAGGACCCAACCCGCGTGACTGCCCAGGTGGGCCCGCAAAGTCTCCAAGGGCGAGGACCACCCAACCTTCCTAAACCTGAGCTTCCCACCTCGGGTGCCCGGGACTCACTCCCTCCAGGAGGCACCCCAGAGCTGCTGCACAGGGGGCTTGAGCCTGGAGCCAGAGGAGAGGCCTGGGGCGGGCACAGTGCAGGGGGAGTCAGGCCCCCAGCAGCAGGCGGGCTTACGCCGCACTGGGGGTGCGATGCCCCCATGCTTGAACCAAAGGTCCTGCACGAGGAAGGGCTGAGCAAAGCTCTGGGGCCAGAGGGCCTCCCTCTCCTGAGACAGGCTGGACACGCCACAGGTAAGGCACTTGCCCGGTAGGTCCCCGGGAGAACATGGGCATGTGGACGAAGCGGGCTGCCCTGCGTGACTCTGGATGGCGCTGATGGGAATCAACGCGGGGACAGAGGCCTGTGGTGTCCCCTGTAATGGAAACCGCACACACAGGCCCCGGGGCTGAGACAACAGATCTCTCTGCACGGCCTGGGCTCCGTCCCCAGCGCCGCCACAGGTTCTCAGGCCTCTGCTCCTACCATCCCTACCGGGCACTCAGAAGCTGGGCCAGGTACTCCACAGCCATGCACACACACATGTGCACACACCACACATGCACACTGAGAGCACACACACTCCCACACGTGCACACACCCGCACACACACACATGTACATGTGAGTACACACACACACGTGCACATGCACGCCCACGAGTACACATGCATACACGTGTGCACACACCCACACATGCAGACACATGGGTGCGCACACACACATGTGTGTGTACACATAACCACCACCTGGACTTGGCCCTGTCGGGGACGGAGAGCACGGAGCATGGCCCGCCCTCCCCCGGCACAGACCTGCACAGCCTCCTGTAAGTGGCGCACAGCCTCCTGTAAATGGCGCACGGCCTCCTGTAAGTGGACGCACGGCCTCCTGTAAGTGTGCGCCCACTCTGCCACCGCCCAGGAGGTCCTGGCCATACTGACCAGAGTGTGCTCCACAGTGGCTCACACAGAAGCCCACCTACTCCAGGGACCTTCAGCCCCAAGCAGCTTGTAAGTCATCTGGGTGCCCTGCTGTGGCCTGTGAAATGGATCAGAACCTTCCTTGCGTGGTCGGGCCCACGGCCTGGAGGCGGTCCTGCCAGGTCAACGGCCTGAGAGCAGCGCAAGGCTGCTCCTCAGGGCGGCCACGTCGGGAAGGGGCAGCAGGACCTGAGTCTCCTCTAGTCGGACTCTGGGTCACCAGCTCGCTTAGATTGCCAGTATGACTCTCAGCCCAGGCGGCTGTGGGTTCCCCAAAACCATTAACCCAACAGTCCTAATAAAAGTGCTTTCAACAAAGATACACCCGTGTTTATGTTTAGAGAGGCCTCCAGAGGCTGTGGGATAATTAAAGGGCAGCTCTAAACAGACAACAGGGGACGAGAGCGGCTGGAGAACCCAGCCCACCTGCACATCAGGGCCACGCTGACCCACTCGCTGACCCGACCCGGGCACTTCCTGGCCAGCATCTCACCCTCCCAAGCTGACTGCTGGCCCCTCAGCCCCTCCGCGTCCCTGCAGGTTGTCCGCTCACCCCTGACCTCCACAAGGGGACGTCCCTCTCCCTTCACAAGCACTCCTCACGGCCTCGCTCAACTCTGGAGCCCCCAGCCTGGACCCTGAGTGCTGAGGGGCAGCACCATGACCCCAAGCCACCGGACCTCGGGCTCCTCTGCCCTCCCCGCTCTCACACTTATACACATGCTCACACATTCACACTCACGCAGACACACTCTCAGACACACATGCTCTCACACTCACACACATGCTCTCACACACACTCATGCGGACACACTCATGCAGACACACTCTCACACATGCTCTCACACACACGAATGCTCACACACTCACATGCATGCTCACACACTCACAGACACACACTCACACAGACACACACACATGGTCACACACACACTCATGCAAACACTCTCACACAGATACTCACACATGCTCTCACATACACACTCATGCAGACACACTCTCACAGACACACATGCTCTCACACTCACACACTCACGCAGACACACTCTCAGACACACATGCTCTCACACACACACACGCAAACACTCTCACAGACACTCACACATGCTCACACACTCACACATGCGGACACACAGATACACACATGCTCACACACTTGTTCCCATGAGGACACACGGCTCATAAACTCACATGTGCACATGTGGGGACACACACATGCAGACACACAGAGATACACACATGCTCACACACTCATACACACGTGCACATGTGGGCACATATGTTCAAACACACACACACCTCTCACACACATGCACACACACAAAGATACACACTCACATGCTCACATGTGCACATGCAGACACACACACATGCTCACACTCATACACATGTGCACATGTGGGCAGACACACACACAAAGATACACACTCACACACACAAAGATACACACTCACATGCTCACACACACGTGCACATGCAGATACACACACATGCTCACATACACATGGAGATGCAGACAGACACATGTGAACACACTGCTCACACTCACATGTGCACACACACGCAGACACACACAGATACACACTCACAAGCTCACAAACGTGCACATGCAGACACACTGCTCACACCCACAGACATTCACATACGCTGACACACGCATGCTCGCCCTCACACATGCCTGCGCCCCCCTGCCCCTCTCCAGCTCCTCCATCCGTCTGTCCTTCACTTCTGCCCCAGGAGCTGCTCTCAGCCAGGCCTGGAGGCCTCATAGTTGCAGCCCGTATTTGGCTAATGCAGAGTTATTTTTAAAACCACTAAAGTAAGAATAAAAGATAAACACACATAATAGTTCTTAAAGAAATACTCTCATTTCAGCCCAAAGCGTGGGCCAGGCCGGCTCTGTGCGCTCCCAGGAAGCACACGCCACCCTGAGCTCTCAAGCACCCTGTCTGCAGAGCAGAGACTGTCAAAGCACGCTGGGAAGTGTTAAGGATACTCATTCTTTCCAAATGTGAAATTCTATTTCTGGAATTTTCGATCCTAGAAAAAAGTAATCGTAAACAACAAAAATGCTCTGCACACAAAGAAGTTCAAGATGGCATTATGTATAAGAGTTACAGTTAAGAATACCACAGAGTTCACTGATAAAGAGAGTCACGTGGGCCATCTGCGGAAAGGAAGGAGGCGGCAACAGAAAGAAATTCCTGAAACAGTAAATAAGTCCTGAGTATAAACATGCTGGGAGAGACTGAAGGCAGGAGGAGAAGGGGACAACAGAGGATGAGATGGCTGGATGGCATCACCAACAAGATGGACAAGAGTTTGAGTAACCTCCAGGAGTTGGTGACAGACAGGAAAGCCTGGCATGCTGCAGTCCATGGGGTCGCAGAGAGTCGGACACGACTGAGCGACTGAACTGAACAGATAAACGTGGTGCTGCTCACACAACACCGCAAACAGGATGTAACGCCACTTACAAAAGGCCAAAAGGATAAGGTGTATTTTACCAAAAAACCCACAACATCTGATGAGCACATATTGACACGGAAGCATTTCCACCTTAATGGAGATGCAAGGAGCACAAGCCCCACAGCGAGGACCAGGCCCGCACACACATGCCCACCTGCTGAGAAGCCCCTGCAGACCTGGCCGCCATGCCCACCACATCCTCCCCGGGCCCACGTGAAAGCTGGATGGCCCACGTGGCCCACGAGGAACGAGGGGCTGCGTGGAAGGTGCACGAGGGCGAGCTCTGGCCAGCTGCCGCTTTAAACGCTCCAGCAGGGCGACAAAAAAAGACTGAGAAAAGAGCACCAAAATCCTGAGTAGCTGTATTTGAAGAAATTTCTCCTTCTTTTATTGTCTTCTTTTTAATATGTTTATAATTACATTACTTTCATATCTTTAACTCTTAATTTTAAAAGCTTGAGGAAGAGAAAAACAATGAAAAGAACACCAAAATTCTGAGTAGCTGTATTTTTCTTTTCTTTTCTTCATTTTAATGTTTATAATTACATTACTTTCATATCTTTAACTCCTAATTTTAAAAGCTTGAGGAAGAGAAAAACAATGAAATCTCTCAGAAGACTTTGGCAACATTTGAAACAACCGCTATTCCCTATAAACAATTTTTTAAAAAAAAAAGGCAAATGACAAACAGGGAAAAGTATTCGCAGCTTATGTGAAAGGTATTGGGCTGATCTGCTTATTCCTGCACAAAAATAAGTCAGAAAACCAACAACCCACACACCACAGCACAAACATATATACACTCCACATACACATCACAAACGCACACCACACACATACACATGCCACACACACACACACACCATACCACACACCACATACACACATCACACCACAAACACACACAAGCCACATGGACACCACACCACAAACACACACACACACACGCCACACCAGAAACACACACACACCACACACATATACATGCCACACACACACACACCACACCACATACACACATCACACCACAAACACACACAGACACCACACAACACAACACGTACAACACCAAACACACACACACCCCACAAATACAAAGCTGCTCAAAGCCACCTGTGGCCAGTGACCACTGGCCTGGATGGAGCAGATTTCGGAGTGTTTCCATCAACACGGGAAACGTCTCTGACTCAAGACCAGTGTTGTCCAGTCGCTGTGTGTGATGATAAGAACGTTCTCTATTTGCACCAGCTGAATTTCCACTTAAAATGGGTACTGTGACTAAATAACTGAATTTAAATTTTTACTTAATTTTGATTAAATCAATATGAGTCACATATAATTAGCCATTACTAGACAGTACAGCTCTGGATAACAGAAAAGGAAGAAAAACTTTGAGGTCTACCATGAAAAAAACATATGCTATTGACTGACATAGAAAGGAGAAAGGCTGCATACAAAAGAGGGGCACCTTCAGGTCAACCTCACAGAGCAGTGCAGACGCCCGTTACAGAATGCAGCGGCAGATAGAAAACTCACCATCAGAACCAAGTGCAATCAACCGTGAAGCAATGGAAGGTTCAACATGAGGAAAGCCTCTAACGCAACTGACCAACAAAATGAAGAAAGGCGCGTGATTATCTCTACAGTGACCGAGAGGTCAACTAGAAATTAGGCAGAGGAAGGGCTTGGCTGGAGCTCCACCACCCGTGGACGGACGCGTCCCCTGTGAGCCTTCCCATCTCGTCCCAGGGATGGGGGTGGGGGAGACGAGACACGTGAGGGTCTCAGCCCAGCGGCAGAGGCCCCCTAGCAGAGAGAGGCGTCACCACAGACTACAGGTCACCTTGCCCCCTCCTTACCCCACACGAAGATGCTCCAGGGCAACAGTCGTGGACTCCAGATGGGAGAGGGCGAGACACAGGGGCCCCCAAACCAGGACACGGGGGGGTGGAGGGCAAACCCGAGACACAGGGGCCCCCAAACCAGGACACGGGGGGAGACATAGGGGTCCCCAAACCAGGACATGGAGGGGGGCAAACCCAAGACATAGGGGCCCCCAAACCAGGACACGGGGGGGCAAACCCAAGACATAGGGGCCCCCAAACCAGAACACGGGGGGGCGGGGGACAAACCCAAGACAGAGGGGCCCTCAAACCAGGACATGGGGGAGACACAGGGGCCCCCAAACCAGGACACAGGGGGAGACATAGGGGTCCCCAAACCAGGACACCAGGGGGTAAACCCAAGACACAGGGGCCCCCAAACCAGGACACAGTGGGGTGGGGGGCAAACCTGAGACACAGGGGCCCCCAAACCAGGACATGGAGGGAGACATAGGGGCCCCCAAACCAGGACAGCAGGGGGCAGGGGGCAAACCTCTGACATCACAGCCACAGCTGACGGTAAACACGGCTCACCCCCGGCCCGCACTGTAGGCCTCAGTCCCTGTGACCCAACTCATCACATGCAGATTTCAACAAAAATTACAAGGCAAGAGAAAATCAGTCTAAACGTGATTGATTGATTGATTGATGTTTATGGACAGCTTTTGGATCTTAGTGCCCTGGCCAGGGGTAGAACCTGGCCACCGGCAGTTGGAAGCTCAAAGCCCTAGTCATTAGCATGTGCGCATGCTCAGTCGCTTCAGTCGTGTCTGACTCTTTGCGACCCCATGGACTGTAATCCGCCAGGCTCCCCTCTCCATGGGATTCTCCAGGCAAGAATACTGGAGTGGGTTGTCATGCTCTCCTCCAGGGGATCTTCCCGACCCAGAGATCGAACCAGAGACTCCTGCATCACAGACAGATTCTTTACCACTGAGCCATCAGCTGCTGCTGCTGCTAAGTCGCTTCAGTCGTGTCCGACTCTGTGCGACCCCATAGACGGCAGCCCATCAGGCTCCCCCGTCCCTGGGATTCTCCAGGCAAGAACACTGGAGCGGGTTGCCATTTCCTTCTCCAATGCATGAAAGTGAAAAGTGAAAAGTAAAAGTGAAGTCGCTCAGTCGTGTCCGACTCTTAGCGACCCCATGGACTGCAGCCTACCAGGCTCCTCCGTCCATGGGATTTTCCAGGCAAGAGTACTGGAGTGGGGGAAAGCCCCCTAATCACTGGACCTACAGGGAATTCCCTAAAGACATTTTTAAAAATGCATCAGAATCTGACTCAATTATGACACAGATTTGGAATTATCAGAAAGGGAATTTAAAATAACTGTGACAGGAAAAGTGGACAGTTTTCAGGAACAGATGGGTAACAGAAGCAGAGTGATGGAAACTCTGAGAACCAAAAGGAAACACTAGAAATCAGAAACACTAACAAAAATGAAGACTGCCTTCAGTGGCTCATGCACAGATTAGACATAGCCAAGGAAATAGTAAGCTTGAAGATACGGCAATAGAAGCTTCCAAAACTGAAATGCAGAGATTATAAAAATGAAAAAAATTTACTGAACATCCAAGAATTGTAGGACACAAAGGAGCAACATCAGAAGACAGAGAGAAGAGAGCAGATGATAAGTGACAACTTCAAAAGATGAAGTGTACACAGAATAGCAACACCAGAAGAGAGAGAGAAGAGAGCAGATGAAAAGTCTGAAGAGACAATGGCCAAGAACTCTGCAAAGGTGTGACCAAACCGCAGATCCCCAAGGCTTAGAGAACCCCAAGTAGGATAAGCACTAAAACATCTAAACCTCATCTTAGACATTTAGGCACAGCTGCTGAAAGCAAAAGATGAGGAGAAACCTTGAAATAAGGAGGGAAACAAACACACCTAATCAATAGAGGAGCAAGGACAAGAACCACAGTGACAAAAACCCCACGGGCAAGGAGACCGTGAATCGAGATGTTTCCTGTGGGCGGAAGAAAACCAAAACACCAACCCAGAATTACGTATCCAGCAAAATTATCTTCCAAAAGTAAAGGGGAGATAGACTTAAACTTGGACAAACAAAACTGAGGAGATTTATAACCAGTATATGTGAACATGAAAAGTAATGGCTTCAGAAGTTTTTCAGGGAGAGAGAAAATTATATAGGGGATATAAAATAAGGGGGTTTAAATAAGGGGAAGAAATAAACGAAGGCTAAAAATATTAACTGAAAAGTTCTTCAATAGAAGCAAATCAACCAGGATTTGGTAAGTGCTTCCTGAGCGGGCAGAATTCCAACAAGCCTCCAGGGGCTCCACCTGGGCGTTCACTCCCACGTGGGGCGGGGCTGACTCTGTAAGATGCCACTCCCCCAACTGGCTAACACACAGCCAAGATGAAAGGGACTCTGCAGAGGTAATGAAATTCCAAAGTTAATGGATCTTAAGTTAATCAAAAGGGGGATTATCTCAGGTAAGTCCAACCTTATCTGGTATCAGGTGAGTCATTTAAAAGGGTCTAAAGGTCAGAGTCTGGAAGCAAAGGATCTCGCTCTCCTTTGCCGCCCCAAAGAAGCAAGACGCCAAAGGTTGTACAGTCTGGAGAGCTGACCCACAGCCTGTCCCTCCTGGGGGCTCCAGATGAGCAGGCAGCCCCTGAGGAGGGGACCCAGCTCTGTGTCCCACCCCCCACCCTGCAGAAGAGGGACACGGGGAGGCGCTGAGCTAACCCGAAGTCCCCGAAGGCCTGTTACACAGCAGGGGAGCCCATCACATCCCTGATGCTACAAACGCACGTGTGAGTGCAGTAAAACGGAAGGCGTGTTACTTTAAGCTTTTCCCCGCTCTGGTTTCACTGTGCTGTAAGGTCTATGGCAAGGATCTAATTCACAAAGTTACCCAAATGGTTAAACTGTACGAATGACCGTTCTCCCCAGCTGCTACTGCACGGCCAGCCTGTCTGTGCCTCCCTCGCTCCCTCCAATAATCAGCCTTATCAAATATTTATTTCACTCACATATTCAAACAAACAACTCAACGCTTCCTTAGTTTACTGTTTTCCTGGGCTTTTCCTGTTTCTTATTCAGTAATGTTTGGATTTATGTTTATCCTTCCCACGTTCCTTCAGTTTATGGCATAGTTCTCTATTTCATTTTGACTAAAGTGCTTTCTTTATTTTTAATACTATCACAACTTATCACAGAGTATATTTATTAGAAAAACGCCACCGCATGCACACCTCTGCCCCTCATCCTAAGGCCAGTCCCTGCCTCCTGTGGGCAGGCCAGCCACGCCAGGCGCTCCTGGAAAGGTCAGGCGCCTGGCAAGGGTGCCCACCATTCCCACATCCACGCCACCTGACACCCAAGGCACAGGGGTGGCATCACGTGAGCAGCAGCCAGAGGCGTCACGGCAGAACGGGAGCCAGGCTGCCCGCCCCACAGAGGGTGATCCCGCGGAGCAGGTGGTAAATCTGAAACAAACAGCAAAGGAACTTGGGGAAAATGGCAGGACAAAAGATTAACATACAAAAATCAGCAGCGACCACAAATACAGACAACGGCCGGTGAGAAGGTGCATGGGGAAGGAAAGCCCCACTTACAACAGCAACATAAGAAAAGGTACCAGTGAGGAGTAAACTTTAAAATGTGACAAGTTTACAAGAGAAAAGTGTTAAGACATTCCTGGCAGAGACGAGAGTCAGATGTGAGTCACCGGAGCGCCTTGCGGTCCTCAGAGCCTGACTCCTGCGGAGCGTCAGGGCTGATCCCCGGTGAGCCTCCCACCCCACCCAGCTCCACCGGATAAGCAGTTCTAAAGTTCACACGGAGAAAGGAGCCATGACTCAAAGTTCGAATACCAGTTTTAAAGAGAATCATGTGTTCAACTAAAATTTTTTTAAATTGCATGGCGAAAAAATTAGTAAAATCAAAAACTGTGAAACTGATTGAAAATATTTTTAATATATATCAGGGGCGAAGAGCTTATCTTCCTAATATTTGAAGAATTCTTTAAAAAAAAAAAAAAGCATTCTTTAAAGTCCAGGGGAAAAAGGCAAAATATGAAAAAACCCAAACAGCATCACAGAAAAGATATCTGACTAACTTCTCGGGGGAGAGACGTCGCCTGCTTCCTAGACCGGAGGGGCCGGGCTCCAAGGTGGGGTAGGGGGGCACCTGGACCCCAAAGTCCAACCGGAAACCGAAGGGGGGACATGTAGGCACCCACACTGCAGCCACCCTGCAGGACAGCAGGCTCCAGGATGGTCAGTGGCAGAAGGATCAGGGATGCGGGCCAGACTGGAAGAGACAACCGTGACCCCAGGCCCACGGAGATCCCACGCCACAGGAAAACCAGGGAAAGCAACGTGCGGAAGAGACCGGGCCACGGGACTCATTCCGACCGGGAGCTTTGTGGCAGCAAAGCCCACAGTGGTCGGACGGGCGCTGTCCTTGCAGCCAGGCTGCTTGCCACCTCCTCTCTAGGCAGGTTCCACCCCGGCTCACAGCCCCTCTGCACCCAGGAGGGGCTTGGCTGTGGACAGCGGTCAGTGTGCAGCCGCCGGACCGGGAGGCACAGGCAGGAGCAGGGCGCCTGGGCCCGGACGCAGAGCAGTCAGCGGGCCTCCAGAGCCCACCTCCCCCGACGCTCAGCGCCCACCGAGGTCTCCCCGCCTGGCCTGGGGGACACGCTCGTCTCCAAGACTCATCCTGCCCACAGCACTCAACGGTCCCAGCAGCTTCCCCGCAGCACCCAAGGAGGGACCTGTGCCTCCAGCTTGCTGTTCAGACCCTCGGTCGTGTCCAGATCTTTGTGACCCCGTGAGCTGCAGCACGCCAGGCTTCCCTGTCCTTCACCATTACTTTGGTCCCAGAATTTAATCAAACTCATGGCCATTGAGTCGGTGATGCCATCCAACCATCTCATCCTCTGTTGTCTCCTTCTCCTCCTGCCTTCAATCTTTCCCAGCATCAGGGTCTTTTCAAATGAGTCAGCTCTTCGCATCAGGTAGCCAAAGTATTGGGGCTTCAGCTTCGGCATTCGTCCTTCCAATGAATATTCAGGGTTGATTTCCTTTAGGATGGACTGGTTTGATCTCTCTGCAGTCCAAGGGACTCCCAAGAGTCTTCTCCAGCACCACAGTTCAAAAGTATTAATTCTTTGGCACTCAGACTTCTTTACAGTACAACTCTCACAACTGTACATGACTACTGGAAAAACCATAGCTTTGACTATGCCAACTTTTGTCCATAAAGTGATGTCTCTGCTTTTTAACTCACTGTCTACATTCGTCATATCTTTTCTTCCAAGGAGTAAAGCATTGTCTTAATTTCATGGCTCAGTCACTGTCCACAGTGATTCTGAAGCCCCAGAAAATAAAATCTGTCACTGTTCCACTTTTTCCCCATCTATTTGCTATGATGTGATGGGACTGGATGTTATGATCTTCATTTTTTGAATGCTGAGTTTCTTTTTTTTTATTTTATTTTTTAACTTTACAATATTGTATTGGTTTTGCCATATATCAACATGAATCCGCCACAGGTATACATGTGTTCCCCATCCTGAACCCTCCTCCCTCCTCCCTTCCCATACCATCCCTCTGGGTCGTCCCAGTGCACCAGCCCCAAGCATCCAGTATTGTGCATCGAACCTGGACTGGCGACTCGTTTCATATATGATATTATACATGTTTCAGTGCCATTCTCCCAACTCATCCCACCCTCTCCCTCTCCCACAGAGTCCAAAAGACTGTTCTATACATCTGTGTCTCTTTTGCTGTCTCACATACAGGTTCATCATTACCATCTTTCTAAATTCCATATATATGCATTAGTATACTTCATTGGTGTTTTTCTTTCTGGCTTACTTCATTCTATATAATGGGCTCCAGTTTCATCCACCTCATTAGAACTGATTCAAATGTATTCTTTTTAATGGCTGAGTAATACTCCATTGTGTATATGTACCACAGCTTTCTTATCCACTCGTCTGCTGATGGACATCTAGGTTGCTTCCATGTCCTGGCTATTATAAACAGTGCTGCGATGAACATTGGGGTACACGTGTCTCTTTCCCTTCTGGTTTCCTCGGTGTGTATGCCCAGCAGTGGGATTGCTGGGTCATAAGGCAGTTTTATTTCCAGTTTTTTAAGGAATCTCCACACTGTTCTCAATAGTGGCTGTACTATTTGCATTCCCACCAACAGTGTAAGAGGGTTCCCTTTTCGCCACACCCTCTCCAGCGTTTATTGCTTGTAGACTTTTGGATCGCAGCCATTCTGACTGGCGTGAAATGGTACCTCAGAGTGGTTTTGATTTGCATTTCTCTGATAATGAGTGATGTTGAGCATCTTTTCATGTGTTTGTTAGCCATCTGTATGTCTTCTTTGGAGAAATGTCTATTTAGTTCTTTGGCCCATTTTTTGATTGGGTCATTTATTTTTCTGGAATTGAGCTGTAGGAGTTGCTTGTATATTTTTGAGATTAGTTGTTTGTCAGTTGCTTCATTTGCTATTATTTTCTCCCATTCTGAAGGCTGTCTTTTCACCTTGCTTATAGTTTCCTTTGTTGTGCAGAAGTTTTTAAGTTTAATTAGGTCCCATTTGTTTATTTTTGCTTTTATTTCCAATATTCTGGGAGGTGGGTCATAGAGGATCCTGCTGTGATGTATGTCGGAGAGTGTTTTGCCTATGTTCTCCTCTAGGAGTTTTATAGTTTCTGCCTGCGATGTAGGAGACCCCAGTTCGATTCCTAGGTTGGGAAGATCTCCTGGAGAAGGGATAGTTTACCCACTACAGTATTCTTAGGTTTCCTTGTGGCTCAGCTGGTAAAGAATCTGCCTGCAATGTGGGAGACCTGGGTTCGATCCCTGGGTTGGGAAGATCCCCTGGAGTAGAGAAAGGCTACCCATGCCAGTATTCTGGCCTGCAGAATTCCATGGACAAAGTCCATGGGGTCACAAAGAGCTGGATACAACTGAGCGACTTTCACTTTCACTTCACTTTCTCTTGGCAAAACTCTATTAGCCTTTGCTCTGCTTCATTTTGTACTCCAAGGTCAAACGTGCCTGCTTCCCACTGGCCCAGGCCAAACTTCTGTTCTCTGTGGGCCAGGGCCTCGTTTCTCAGAGGGAACCAGACTGTGAGCTGCAGAGGGTACTTGAGACAAGGCGCCCGGGGAGCCAGGGGCCGACGGCAGCTCTCGCTACAGGGCCCCAGGAAGGCACGGCCGCCCAGCCAGGGTCCCCACCGGGAAGAGTGAGGCACCGCTTCCTGAAGGTCAGACTCAGGCCCCACAAGACGGCCACCAGCGCTGGGAGGCCCCTTGGCACGTCACACTCCCACCAGTGATGACCATCCCTTTCACACATCCAAGAGGCCACTGTGTCAGCCACCCCATAAGGTTTCAAACTTTGAAGCCTAGTCTGAATTAAGAGGCTAAAAACATGGAAAATGTGCTTTTAGCATCTGTGGGAGGCGGCGCTGGGACTGAGGGAGCTGCCCTGGGACGCATGGCCGGGCGCCCAGCGGCCTCGTGGCCTGGAGCCTGGGCTTGGGGCAATGCGGAGTCAGGGTCTTCAAAGCCCCAGGGTCCTGAAGGCAGAAACCCAGCCCGCAGAGAGGTGACCGCACCCGCCTTCCCGGCCAACAGTGACAACGCAGGACCGTGACCACAGGACGTACACTCGTCTTTCTCAAATACGCCCTAAAAACTTCCACGGGCAAGTCACTAGAAAGGAACGGCGCCTGGGCTCCCCGCTCTGCGCCTGCGGCGAGGCCTCCGGGCACTGAGCTGCCCCGGCTTCTCAGGAAATCCTGCCCCACGCTGCACGCTTATCCCTGCGGAAAACCATTTCCTTTCCCGAGAAAGGAAATCTTGTCTCTGGAGGCACAAACGCGGAGGCTAAGAATAGCTCTGCAGAGGAAATGCCGGTGGGCCGGCCACCAATCGGCGGGACACGCAGTGCGGCGGGCGGGGAGCGTGCCCTGAAGTCCACCTGTCCTCTCTGCATGTTAGGCCTTTAGATAAACCCTGCAGAGCTTAAAAATGAAAGAATGAAAGGAAAAAAATGAAAATAAGGAAAAAATGACAATAAGGAAAAAAATGAAAATAAGAAGAGCAAGGGAGGCTTTCCCACGACAGATAACCCAGCAGCATCCTCTTCTTTAGCTCACATCTACAAACGCTGCCAAAGCCCCCCACAGAGGCCTGGGACTTGAGAACCTGACTCACCGGGATGGAGGGCCTGGCAAAGCTATGACAAAATAGACATTTGCCCCTAAAGAGTGCCCTGGACATCATGTATTTAAATGCCAATCTATCCCAAGTGGTGCGGTTGGTAAAGAATCCATCTGTCAATGCAGGAGACATGGGTGACACAGGCCCGATCCCTGGGTGGGGAAGAGCCCCTGGAGGAGGGCGTGGCAACCCACTCCAGTCTTCTCGCCTGCAGGATCTCATGGACAGAGGAGCCTGGTGGGCTACTGTCCATGGGGTCGCAGAGAGTCAGACACAACTGAGCACACACAAGGACAGACGCTTCATCTAACAGGGTCAAATCCTAGGAAACAAAGCAAGCTTAACTTAGAAATGACGGCCTATGAAGACTGAAATGATCCATCTTTGGGGCAGCCACCAGGGCTAAGACCGGATGCGAGCCCGTTCTCAGCAGAGGCCTGTCCCACTGGACCGCTGGCACCAGGCGCAGAAGGAGACAGGTGTGGCAGGCGGCCACCGTCAGAGGCAGGTGTGTGTCGGCGTGGAAACCAGTGGGGTCTCCCCACCCTGGTGTGTCAGCGCTGGGACCGCAGCGCGGGCGCTCCTCCCAGGACCCACGTTTCCCTCTGGCACCCCAGGTCCTGCCAGGACCTCGCTTCGGGATTGAACAGCAAATGGGGTGTGCCAGGACCCCCGCACAGCCCTGGGGTGGCAGCGGAGGGGTGGGCTCCACCTTGGGCTCCATGCCACCCCGCCCCCACAGGCCTGCCTCCATCCTGCCCCATCGCAGGCATCCGCGGGGGGACCCACGCGAGCCACCGCCCAGCGTCCCCGCCCCGTCCTCCAGACCCCGCCAACACAGCGCACGCACTCTCTTCCTCATGCTGATCCTGCTTCTTTTCTAAGAAAAAGGCAGAGAAACAAGGAGAGGAGGGCATGCGTCTGGGCCAAGGACACCGTGCGTGTGGGGCCTAGGTCCCCAGGACTGCAGTTCAGGGGAGCCCCAGGCCCCAGAAACGCTGGAGGGCAACGGGAAAAGCCCTGAGGGGGCGCCTGGGGAGAAGCGTGAGCCGCACCGATGCCTTTCTGTCCGACTTACAAAGACGCTTCTCGAGCAATGGCTCGCGGGCGGTGAACTACCGTTGGGCAGTGTGGCAGGCGGGTTAAGTTGGGAGGTCCCGGCCAGGGCACCGGCTGGGGACGTGATTGCAATGTGGGCCTTCGGATTTGAGCCAAAGAAGGAAGATATTAGAAAGATGAAAGCTGAGACTGACAAGGAAGGAAGCAGCACCATCAGTTTTGAAGATTGTTTTGCCACGGTGGTGGTTTAGTCGCTAAGTCGTGTCCAACTCTTGCAACCCCATGGATTGTAGCCCACCAGGCTCCTCTGTCCATGGGCTTCTCCAGGCAAGAATACTGGAGTGGGTTCCCATGCCCTCCTACAGGGGACAATGACTGTAAAAATGAGTGAAAACCGTGAAAAAGAACTATGGAAGACTTTCACATTATTTGATGATGATGATACAGGAAGTATATCACTGAACAACATCAAGAGGGTTGCTAAGGAACTAGGGGAAGATTTAACAGAAGAAGAATTTCAGGAAATGCTTGATGAGGCCGATCATGATGGGGATGGAGAAATAAAGGAGGAAGAATTTTTGAAAATGATGCAAAAGACCACTCTTTATTAATACTGCTTTTTTTTTTCCTTCTGGAAAGTTAAAAACTTTATATTTGTTACAAGTTCCATAATAGCTGAATGTATGCATTTTCAGTGTTTAAGTTTATATACACAAACTGGTTTCCATGTCTAACCCACGTGAGAAGTTACGTGTTTCTACCCATATGCTGTTAAATCTATAGCATCAAGAAATAAAATGTAGTGACTTCCTTAAACCATGAATCCGAGAACAGTATTAATTCCAAGTGCTATTTTTAGAGCCCCGGGTTCTAAAACTCAGATTTTTTTTTTTTAATTTAAGGACATTGGCCTCACATCACACGAATCTGGCCAGCCAGCTATTACTTTCCTTATTTGTGCAACTCTAAAAATGATGAATATTTCTTTTTTAACCAATTATTCAGATATGTAAAGTCTTAAATAAAACTGGCAACTTCAAAGAAAAATTAAAAAGAGGTTTCTTTGCAAAAGAGAATCATAGTTGTTCCAAAAATTGGGGGAAATTTAGCAAGAGGGGGCCAGAAATACAATCAAGCTGCCGCCCCCTGGGGCCCCCACCCTCCCAGCTGGCGTCCACTGCAGCTGCTGTCGGGTGGCCTCCCAACCCCAGGGGACAGGTGACTGGCGGGCACCCCGCCGGGCAGGGCTAGGAGGGGCCCCCCGTGGAGTTCTGTGGGGGGTGCAGGGCCACGAGAAGGTGGGGGCAGGGCGGACAGGTGCCTCTCCCTGCAGGGCAGACAGGTGCCTCTCCCTGCAGGGTGGACAGGTGCCTCTCCCAGAGGTGACCGTCTGGGCGACGGTTGCGAGGGCAGGACTCCACAGCAGCCTTCAGTGGCTGGAGTGCCCCGCGCCCCTGCTGGGTGGACCCAGGACAGCGAGAGGCAGAGACAGTCTGGGAGGGCGGGAGACGCACAGGAAGGAGGAGCCCTGCACCCCACGGAGCCCCCCACCTTCAGGGCCCCGCACGGCAGCCCACCTCTGCAGGAGAGTCCAAGGGGCAGACTCCACTGCCCGGGACAGGACCGACCGCCCGCAACACCGCCCCGCATCCACACACCACCATCTGCAGGGCAGGGCCAGACCCCGGCGGGCCTGCGGGTACAGGCGGGCACAGCAGGAGGAGCACGGTCCCAGGAGAACTGCAGAGACGCTGAGGTCCAGGGAGGGCAGCGCGGATGTCTGAAGACACATCGCAGCCCAGGACCACAGGGAAGTGCGAGGAGAGAGCTCGCCGCGCCTGGGCAGAGGCCCAGCCAGCGCCCACCCACCAGCTCCCTGGACGGCTCAGGCCACAGTGCAGACAGATGCTCGCAAGGACGCAGGACAGCCCCTGGGAGCGACCCCAGGTGGGCTGGCAGGGAGGCCAAGCACGCAGGGCCAGCACTGGATTCACTCAGGCTTGTGAACAAGCCCCACCTCACACTAGAAACACTAACGCGGGGCTGGGACCCTCCGCGTCAACCTACTGAGGCGCAGCAACCCCACGGGGCTGGGGAGCCCTGGGCGGAAACAAGGTGCCCCCGGCCCACTGTGCCAGGGCGGCAGGGAGCAGACTGGCCATGCCGAAAAGCCCTGGCCAGAGGAGCAGGAGGAGAGGGACACAAAGGATCAAAGCCGGAATCAGGGAGGGGCTGTTAGTATGCGAGCGAGACAGCAGGGGAGTGTGAACACTGCACCCACAAACGCCTGAAAAATAAGGCAACTCAGGAGAAAACAATAGCTTTTATCTATTAAAGAGACTGGATGTGTACCAAAAACCTTCCTACAAAAACACAGATGGCTGCAGTAGTGAGCCCCATTGATCACTTAAGGAAGAAACACTCCCGTCTTACTCAGTGCTTTGAAAGCACAGAGAACACATTCCAGTTTCTTCTAAGAAGCCAACACGATGCCCACACCCAAAGCCGTCAACGCTCGGCAGAGGAAGAGAATTACAGACCAGCGTCTCTTACGAATGCATACAGAAACCAAATGCAGAAATACATAAAAAAGAATATGACTTGACCAAGTAAGTAGCCCAGGAATGCAATCGTTTGGTTTAACATTTGAAAAACTGACGTAATCCACCAAATTTACAGACAAAAAAGAAAAAGTATAGGATCATGTCAGTAGATGCAGAAAAAGTATTTAACAGAATCCAACATTCTTTCATGGCTAAACAAACAAACAAAACAAACAACCTCTTGGCAAAGTAAGAAATAGAAACTTCTTCAGTTTGATAAAGGACAACTGAAAAGAAGAAGAAAAATAGCCCTCCAGCTGCCACCGTTGTTACTGATGCTAGTCAATACTTTGCCTAAAAGAGAGGCGCGGCGGCCCACACTCACCACCTGATTGCCGGGGCGCGGCCAGTCCTGAGCGGCAGGGAGGCAGAGCGGGGTAGACAGTACGCCCGCATGCAGACGCGGACACAGAGGACTGACCTCCCTGAACAGCCGCAGTTTAGCAAAGTCACGGACGCCAGATCAATACACAAACCTCATTTTCATTTCTATTTAACAACAGCAAACAACTGGAAAATGAAACGTTTAAAAATACCACTTACCACAGCGTCCAAAGAAAGCAAATTACATAGGAATACATTTAACAAAAGCCACGCAAGCCTCTACACTGGAAACCACAAAATGCTGTGGGAAAAATTAAAGACCTAAATAAAGGAAGTGATGCCTCGTAGGAAAGCAAAGCCTTGAAATCGCTGAAACATTAGCTCTCCCCACACTGGCCTGTGGATCCAGTGCAACATTGGCCATTATCTCAGCAGACGATCGGTAGAAACGGACTAACTAACTCCAAGACGCGCCTGGAGGTGCAGCGGGGCCAGAATGCCACGGTGAGAGCCACAGTGGGAGGCCCTCCCCGCCACCACGCGACAATCAGGCCACAGACGCCAAGACAGGTGGTCCTGGAGCAAAGCCCACTGGGCAGACCAGTGGGGCAGGACAGCGTCCAGAAAGAGCCACACGGACAGTGATTCTCAACAAAGGTGCCACAGCGATGCCCAGGGAAACAAAGTCACGACAGGAGGTGGTGGACCTCACGCTGCAGCCCCAGCTCACCGCGCACACGAAACTCCCCTGCGAAGGACGGAGCCCTGGAACGTAGACGGGAAAACCGAAGAGTCCCTAAAAGAGGCGAGAAGTCCGTCTTCATGACTAGGTAGTGGGCAAAGACTTCTCAGGGCACAGAGACTGAGGGTGCAGGGGCCCCGGGCGAGAACTCCTGGGGGTCCAGCAGCACTTGGCTGGTGGGCCAGTGGTTAAGACTCTGCCTGCCAACGCAGGGACGAGGGTTCGATGGCCGTTCCCATAAGGCCCAACATGCCAAAGCCACTGTGGCACTCGGGGCACTGGGCAGGGCATCTGCCTGCCAAGACGGGGAAGGACCTTCAGCCAACGTCAAGATCCTCCCCAACAGGCTGAGGCCGACAGAGAGCAGGGACACAGGCGGGACCCCCGACGGGACGTCCTAGGATAGGCAGAACTCTCTGCAAGCGGCCAATCGGAGCCCGGGGCCTGGCGGGGGGCAGCCAGGGAAACGGAAGGGGAGCCTTCCAGGGTGATGGTCAGGTTCTATATTACGATAACAGTTTGGGTTAAACATAAGCATTTGTGAAAACTCAGTAAATGTATGCCTAAATGTGTACATTTCACTGTACATTAATTTTGTCTCAGAGAAAGAGCTAAACCAATAATGAACTCTAGCCAATGACATTCCCACTGAAGTATTGAGAGGGCGGCTTCCCTCCTGGCTCAGTTGGTAAAGAATCTGCCTGCAATGCAGGAGACCCGGGTTTGATCCCTGGGTCGGGCAGATCCCCTGGAGGAGGAAGTGGCTACACACTCCAGTACTCTTGCCTGGAGAATCCCATGGGCGGAGGAGCCTGGCGGGCTACCGTCCACGGGGCTGCAAAGAGCCGGACACGACTGAGCGACTAAGCCGCCGCCGCCACCTGATAGCTGCAACTGGCTGCGCGACGCGCGGAAGACGAGACCGACCAGCGGGTGAGCCGGCGGACGAACGTGAGAGCAGGCTCGTGACTCAGTCGTGGCAGCATCTAGATCGGTGACACACAAGTGCTAACGATAAAACTCTTTCAACTTGAGTCTCTTCTTGGAACTTTTATCATAAAACGCTGGGAAAGAGTTTAAAAGAAAAAACAAAGGGTTGACGCTGACAGTCTCTGAGGTCCTTTCTATGACTTCCACCATGGAGCAGAGTTTGCTTTTCTTTTTTTCAAGCAGAATTCCTCTTTGCTCGAAGCAGGCAGGCAGATCTGCTGTCCCCAGAACCTCTGGGCAGGCCACGGCATTAAGCTGACCCAGCCCAAACCCCGGAGCCATGAAGTCCCCGCGGGAGGAGAACACCGCAGTGCGGGGAGGCCTTTCCAGCCAGGGGGCTGCCCACAGTCCAGGCTGGGGGACAGAGCAAGTGGCTCCTCGAGCCTCAACAGCGGGGACTGAGCAGGAGACAGGAGGCAGGAGCCACGGAAAGACCGCCAGGGTCACGGAGCAGCGAAGCAGAGCATCCTGCCTCCATCAGACATGCTAATTCTGCGTCTCGGGAGACTTCTGAAAAATGTAAAACTCAAGTCCAGAATAACTGAAGTCTAAAAATAGGGCCCCTGCAAAATAAACACACTCAAAATCTTTCCAGCTTCTCCTCTCCTTCTCACCGGCGAACATAAGGGAGCCAGCCCCTGAGTGGTGCGGGGTGTCACAGTGCCCCCCAAGCTCCGCGGGGCCCTGGCCCTGGAGAGGGTCCCCCAAGGCCCCCAGCGTGGGCAGGGCTGGCTCTCTCACACACACACACACACACACACACAGGCAGAGGCAGGGCTGGCTCTCTCACACACACACACACATGCGCGGGCGCAGCAGGCAGGGATCAGGGTGAGGGAGGGGGGGCCGGGCTGAGGGGCATAGAGACGCCCCCCCCACCACCACCAGTACCAGCCCCCCAGCCCAGCCGGCAGGGTGGGCACCAGCAGTGTGCCCAGGGAAGACAGAGCCTGGAGGGTGGCCAGCCCCCGAGGCCAAGGGCCCCGCCCTCCCCCTGTCCCCGGCCCCTCTGCGAGGGAGCCTGAGCCCCAAGTGCCTCGTGGGCCCCGTCCCCTGCCCTGCCCGCAGCCGGAGCCATGGTGCCCGGGGGCTCTCAGCACTTGGCGGACAGACCTCTGGGCCCACACGATGCTGCCCACGGCCGAGACAGAATCCCACTGCCCCCCACACGCGTGCCTGCTGCTGACTGGGGGGCGCCAGCCAGGAGCCTGAGGCCTGGCGAGGACGAGGCCGTGTCTCTGGTGTTCAGGCCGGGCTTCCTCGTCTCCAGCGGCCCGGCCTGCAGGGCTCCCAAGCGCAGGAGGCCGTCTCTCCCTGTATCATCCTAGCAGGGGACGGTGGCCCGGCCTCCAGTGTGCGGGGAAACAGCGGCAGCGAGCAGCCCAGAGCGCCTGGCTTCCCCCTGTCCGGCTCTGAACGCAGGCCTGGAAAACAATCTGTGCTTTCCCCAAATCACGGTGTCGTTCCCAGAGAAATCAGTCAGAACCCGACAGGGCCCCTCACGACCCCCAACAATCAAGCACGCCCTCTGCTTCCTGACACCCGACCTCCCAGACAACTCTGCTTGCAGACAGCGGCCTCTCCCACTATTTTCCACGCGCCCGCAGAGGACCCTGCCCCTCTAGGACTGCTGACTGCCCCCCCTCCAGGAGAAGGCATGACCTCCAGTGACCTGGCCCCAGCCCCGCAGGGTCCCTCGCCTTAGCAAGCCTCTGTCCTCCCCGAGGTCACCTGGAGGCCACCTGACCCCCGGGTGCCCTCCCCGGAGACTCTCTTCCCACCAGCTCACTCCAGAGCAACCCTTCCATACCCCACCGTCACACTCTCACCAGAGACCCCCACAGGCCCTGCGGCTCTCCAGCTCCTCCGAGGCCTTGGGAGACACTCCCCACAGCTGCGCCCCCGCACTGGGCCAGTCCCCCACCACCTGCCCCCCCGGCCCCCTGACCCCCGCTGCCACCCACCCTCGCAGGGCCTGCCGTCCAGCCCTCTGCACACCTCCCCAGGCGGCGGGCGACAGGCTGCACCCTGCCCCAGCAGGGCCCCTCCGCCGGGTCTCACTCCCTGCGGCGTCCAGAGGCCAGCGGGGGACCAGCGTGCCCCCGTGCTCCCTGCGTACCCCTTGTGTACCCCACACATGCACCTTCACGAGGCTTTGTTTGTGCTGGGAAGCCCACCCTAACAATGTGCAGCAGCGGAGTTTGGGGCTGGAGGGGTCCCGTGCCACCGAGCCAAAGACAGACACAAGGTCGGGAGGCCCTGCCTGCCCACCGCGACCGAGTGTGAGCATGGGCCTGTTCTGCTGCGGGCGTGACCAGCCCCCGAGGGGTACAAAGCTCTCCCCTCCTATTTAGTTTGAGGGCTCTAGTTTCTGCTTTTGATGCAAGTTCAATATTAAGTCTAATCTCAAAACAGATGCTGAGGCTAGACTGCTGACTTTCAGCAAACGTCCCCACAACTAAAATAACCCAGAAACCTTGACATCTCAGCCGCTCGCTGCCCGCCCTGTGGAGCTCGCCTGGGGAGCAGCCCCGGAGCCCCTAAAGGCCTGAAAGCCCACGCTTGTCTCCCAAGTCAGGAGCTCGACGGCTACCCAGGAACCAGAGAGAGAGGACAGCAAGAGGGGGACGGAGGGGGACGGAGAGCCACTCAGCGTCCGGGACACGTGCCAGGAACGCCACCCTGCCCACGGAGACAGGACCTCTGAGATCGACTGGGGAGTTCAGTCCACCTTCTGGCCGGGCCTCTCCCAGGCCCTGGGCTGAGAGAGCTGACAGCGTGCACTCTGGGCAGCAAGGGCGGGGCTTGGGCCCGTTGAGGGGGGCCCCGTGATCTCAACAGCTAACACAGCTCTTGGAAGCAATGCGGAAGCTCCGAGCTAACGTCCCAACACGCGCACTGCAGGCCAGCAGAGTGGAAGGCAGGTGTCCACGTCATGCAGTGCAGGCTCGGGGCTTGGCTATGGGCGGGGGGGGGAATGGAGGGGCAGGAGGAGGAGGCCGCCCCGGGGGACCCCCGATCCCCCAGGACTAGGTGCTAGAAACATCTGTCCCCCCACCCTGAGCCCACCCTTCACCCTGCAAACAGAATGCAAACCCTACAAACCCAGAGCTCCGTCCACTGTGACCAGCACAGCAGGGCAGGTCCTCAGGGGGAGGGACTGTGCCCCGGGCCCCCTCCCCAGCCGGCACCCCTCTGCTGCGTCAGGGCCATGCACACGGCCAAGGGCGAGGGGGAGGCAGACATCGGCTGGTGCGGGGCCTTGCGGGGAAGGCGGTGGCAGCGGGGCAGGGAGAGTTGTTTTTCTGAAGTCCCTGTCCAGGAGCGGGCAGGAGCCACAGTGTCCACTCCCTCGGACGGCTGCCAGGACGCCAGCACAAGAACAAAAAGAAGAGGCCCCCCCACAGGACCTGGGTGCCGGCACGGGCGGGACTGCGGGCAGGGCTGCTCTGAGGGCCGAGGCGGAGGCCCTCAGGCCACGGGCTCGGGTTCACCCGTGATCGCTCCTCGCCAGTATAAACACAGCGTTCAGAATTTCAGATAAACGGATTTCTGCAGGAAAAAGCCTAGAAGTAAATGCATGCCCGCTGTGGTCTCCTGAGGAAGTGGACGGCACGGTCTTTCCCTTTCTCGCTGGTTCCACATGACTGGATGTGGTTATTTGCCTAAGCATCCAGCCCCCGGACGCGCCGACGGTGGGTCTGTGGAGGGCGCTGGCTCACTCCTGCCTGTGCAGCCCACCTGCTCTGAGCCCAGGGAGCTCACGGGGAAGGCGTCTGCAGGGGGACCAGGGGTCAGGGAGAAGCACCAACATTCAGGGGGAGAGCAGGCGCTGTCCACAGGCCATGGCCAGGCAGACAGGCACCGGGCAGTCCTAAAGACATGTGCAGGCCCCGGGCGGCACGAAGACCATGGGCCTTCTCACGAAAGAGCCCAGATGGCTGCAGTGAGCCTGAGACCCCCCTCGCAAGTTAATGCGAAAACCGCCCCACGGGAGCAGACCCCTTCTGCGGCAGACGTGCTGGAGAGAAAAGGCCCGGGTCACAGGGCGACAGCGCTGGCGCCGGTTCTCGGACCTGAGTCCCCGAGTCGTGCTCTGCACTGGTCATCGTCGCTTGGCTGCGAGGCTTCTAGACAGGAGGCTCCCCACCAGGAAAGCATGGCAGCCCGCCTGCCCTGCCCCCGAACCCACAGCTTCAGGTGCACTGGACAGAAGCCACCTTCACAGACCCCTCTAAATCAGAGGGGAGCACAGCCCCCCTCAGTCCACGTCCACCAGGACCCAGCCAGCCCCAGGGGCAACCTAAGCGGGAGCCAGCCCATCCTCACGGGCCCACGTGCGCCACGCCCACCACGAGCTCAACGTCCACCAGCGCCGTCTGTGGAGAGCAGTGCTCAGACAGGCTCAGCTGGGCTGACTCACGCCTCCACTGACCCAGGAAGCGACCAGGTCCCCACGCGGCCGCCCTCAGCAGAGCAGGGAGCCCCTTGACCCCGCCTGGCTGAGAGGGAGAGGGGGCCCGTGTGCCGCTGAGGTCGCAGGCACCGCCATGCGAGACCCCCACTGTCCTGAGAGCTGAGTCAGCCAGCTCCCCTCAGTCCCGCGTCCACGCTCCACTCCTGTTACTGCGCTTCCGGGTAGCCCGGCTGGACTCCCAGGTTCACTGTTAGTGCTCTGGAGAGGGGGAAACGCAAGGATGTCGACACTCGGAAAGACAAGGGCGTGTAAGAGCGTGAGGTGCAGACACCCAGGATGCACGCGGCGGGGTCTGAGGCGCCCAGGGGCCCTCCCTCTCCCCCAGCCTCGCCCCACAGCCAGCGGCACTGCCCAGAAGCACAGGGCACCAGTCAGAGTCTATGAACAGAATCTGGAGGGATCCCCACCAAGTGACACCACCCCCCAAGCTGGCGCCGATGGCCGGGGGCACAGGGGGCGTCCTGCCGCCCTGGGTCCTGGGGGTCCAGGCTGCCATGGCTCACCACAGTGGTGCAAATGGGGCTCACCAACAAGGAGCCTTTACAAGACTATCCTAAGTCAGCCTCTTAAAATAAGACATTTAAGTAAAACTCAGCTGAGCTATTTCAAACCCTAAAAGATGATGCTGTGAAAGTGCTGCACTCAATATGCCAGCAAATTTGGAAAACTCAGCAGTGGCCACAGGACTGGAAAAGGTCAGTTTTCATTCCAATCCCAGAGAAAGACAATGCCAAAGAATGTTCAAACTACCGCACAATTGCACTCATCTCACACGCGAGTAAAGTAATGCTCAAAATTCTCCAGGCCAGGCTTCAACATTACATCAGCTGAGAACTTCCAGATGTTCAAGCTGGATTTAGAAAAGGCAGAGGAACCAGAGATCAAATTGCCGCTGGATCATCAAAAAAGCAAGAGAATTCCAGAAAAACATCTACTTCTGCTTTATTGACTTCGCCAAAGCCTTTGACTGTGTGGATCATAACAAACTGTGGAAAATTCTTTAAGAGATGGGAATACCAGACCACCTGACCTGCCTCCTGAGAAATTGTATACAGGTCAAGAAGCAACAGTTAGAACCGAACACGGAACAATGGACTGGTTCCAAATTTCTCAATTTGGAGTACATCAAGGCTGTATATTGTCACCCTGCTTATTTAACTTCTATGCAGAGTACATAATGAGAAACCCTGGGCTGGATGAAGCACAAGCTGCAATCAAGATTGCCGGGAGAAATATCAGTAACCTCAGATATGCAGATGACAACACCCTTATGGCAGAAAGTGAAGAGGAACTAAAGAGCCTCTTGATGAAACTGAAGAGTGAAAAAGCTGGCTTAAAGCTCAACATTCAAAAAACTAAGATCATGGCATCTAGTCCCATCACTTCATGGCAAATAGATGAGGAAACAATGGAAACAGTGATAGACTTTATGTTCTTGGGCTCCAAAATCACTGTAGATGGTGACCGCAGCCATGAAATTAAAAGACGCTTGCTCCTTGGAAGAAAAGCTAATGACTAACCTAGACAGCATATTAAAAAGCAGAGACATTACTTTGCCAACAAAGGTCCATCTAGTCAAAGCTATGGTTTTTCCAGTAGTCATGTATGGATTTGAGAGTTGGACCATAAAGACAGCTGAGCACCAAAGAATTGATGCTTTTGAACTGTGATGTGGAGAAGACTCTTGAGAGTCCCTTGGACTGCAAGGAGATCCGACCAGTCCATCCTAAAGGAGATCAGTCCTGAATATTCATTGGAAGGACTGATGTTGAAGCTGAAACTCTAGTCCTTCGGCCACCTGATGCGAAGAACTGACTCATTGGAAAAGACCCTGATGCTGGGTAAGATTGAAGGCAGGAGGAGAAGGGGACGACAGAGGATGAGATGGTTGGATGGCATCACCGACTCAATGGACATGAGTTTGAGTAAACTCCAGGAATTGGTGATGGACAGGGAAGCTTGGCAAGATGAATTCCAGGGGTCACAAAGAATCAGACATGACTGAGCAACTGAACTGAACTGAACTAAGTAAAATTCAAATTGTTTTTAACCTCAGAGACTCAATGACAATCTGAAAGAAAAAGATGCAGTGTCTGAATTTAACGCTGTTTATTGTGTGACCAGAATTCATCAGACATTTCTGGATGTCCAGTGTTGAAAAGAATCTTCAAAACATACATAGATCACTTGCGATCTACGTTTATTTTTGCAAATATATGTCATGAATTCACATTTACTGTTTTTGGCAATAAAATTTCAATCTTTATTAACTAAGCTTCCATTGTCTCACAAAATTCATAAAGATCTGCTTGAAATGGAAAGCTCAAGGGTTAATTAAAATCGTTTGAAAAGCCTGTTGCTCTCACGGGGCTGCCAGACACACTTCTGAACTTCCAGGACAGACCTCCCTATCGGCGCTGACGAAAGTGGTCTTCGCAAGGGTCTGCATGCGAAACCTCACCTGGGCCTCGCACGGGGAGAGCAAAGACGAGGAAGCATGGCTGGCTCTCAGCGAGTTACAGAAGTGCTTTCCAGATGCTGTCGCTGAGCACGAGGCTATCGTGTGATGACAAACTAGCTGGGAGTGTAATTCACAGCAAGCTTTGCGTTTAGAGAAAACGAACAACGTGCCATCAATAATCAGGCACTGAAATAATGACGGGCGATGGTCAGCGGGCCTCGGGGCAGACGGCAGGGCCCGGGGAGCAGGCACGGCTGTGAGAAGCACACCAAGCCGTGCAGTCACCTCGCGAGGCCGCCTTGCTGCTGCTGCTGCTAAGTTGCTTCAGTCGTGTCCGACTCTGTGCGACCCCATAGAGGCCCCTTACGTGGAAGCAAACACTCTTGAGCGTGAACGTCAGTCAGATGCTGGCTGGAAGGCAAGCCACTCGGACAGGCAGGCTGTCTGCTCTGTCCTGTTCACCAGCTTCTCCCCAGAGCCCAGAGCGAGGCTGGAGCAGGACGGACAGGCCAACACGGGCAGGAAGGATGGACTGACCTTTGCGAAGACGGCTGTGGATTCTGTGTGTGTGTGTGTACACGAGTGTGTGTGCATGAGTGCACAAGTGTGTGTGTACACGAGTGTGTGTGTGCACGAGTGCGTGTGTGCCGGCATGTACACGTGTTCACGTGCTACTCAGAAAGGTCTTCTCTATGCCTGGATTTTTTAAAGAAAAAATCACTTTGGTACTTTCCCTGATGGCTCAGTTGGTTAAGAATCCACCTGCAATGCAGGAGACCCTAGTTCGATCCCCCGGTCGGGAAGATCCCCTGGAGAAGGGAAAGGCTACCCACTCCAGTGTTCTGGTCTGGAGAATTCCATGGACTGTATAATCCCTGGGGTCGCAGAGTCAGACACGACTGAGCGACTTTCGCTTCCCTTCACTTCCTTGGTACCTTCCTGTGTCTCATCTGCTCAGCATGCGGATTTAGCACCCTGCCCAGTGAGCGCATGGTGGGGACCCTCCACAGTGGTTTCCTGGGCCCTTCCTGAGAACTCAGTGCAGAAGGTGAAGGTGCCCCACCCCAGCGGTGCTCTCGGGCGTGGGGACGGCAGTCGGTCTGACTCAGCTCTGCTCTTCACGGGCCACCGGGCCGCTGCGGACACCACAGAGCCCCGCCAGCTCGGAGGGCAAGTTCGCGTGCACTTCTGGGTCTTTCTGGTTCTTTGTGCCCCCCGACCTCGTCTCCAGCTTCTTAGAGACATAACTGACACCGCACGTCACACGCGTTTTCAGGTGTACACGTGAGGACTGGAGACTAGTTTATGGAGCAGAGCAGCCCCGGCAGCAGGGGCACTGGCAGCACCTCACAGGGTCACGGTCCTCCCCGTGAGACAAGGAAGTCTAACCTCTGCCCCTCGGCTCTCCCGGCAGCATGCAAGTGTGCAACACGGCCGTGTCCGCTGTGGCCACCTGACGCCTCCCGACAGCACCCCACATGCCTGCGTCCCCGGCATGCGCCCCCTGCACCAGCGGCCGCGTGCCCCGCCACCCCGCCGCCCACCGCACTCAGAGCAGTCCCGGATGCCACTGCGCGTGCCCTACCTGAAGACCTGCCAGCAGTGCTGGTGGTCTAGGGGCGAACGTGCCCACCCAGGGCTGGTCCCGGGCCCTGTAAGCAGGCCGGCTGGCCTGACCGGCTGGCAGACGGTCTGGACAAGACCGGGGGCCCTGGGGGGCCTTCCAGGCAGGCTCTGTCTATGACAGGAAGTCTCCTGTGACACGCCCAGGAATAAGCACCCAGACCCTGTCTCCAAGGAAAGAGCCAGACTCTGGAGAACTGGCCAACTCCAGGGCTGGGTAGGGAAAGTCCAAGATGAGCTGCTGGGAGCACCACGTTGGGCCCAAAGTCAGGAAGCGCTCAGAAAACAGCAGGATGGGCATGAACGCGGAGCCGGCTGCAAGACTCCCCATGGCCAGCGCTGCTCACCTGCGTCCCTATGTACAACAGTCATGGCTGCGACTCAGGAACAGGATGGAAGTCCGTGAGTCCACGCTGAAGGACAGCTGAGCCAATGAACAAACAGGAAAACTAGCAGAAACTCAGACACGACACGTGGGTGCTCCCGGGAGTGGGGGGCACCCAGTGACCAGCAGGGCAGGATGGGACGGTGGGGAGACGCCGGCACCAGCTTACCCGGAGACGGGGTCAGCCCCACAGCACCACGTCCTGCCGGGGCCAGCCCCCACGTGGCACTTCATGCCTGTGTGTTTCCGTGTCATACACAGGACCCCCTGTTTCCCGTCTGGGTGTCAGGGAACGCACTACACTCACTTCTAAGCACTTGTCCTGTGCACTGTGGGCTTTCAGGAGCTTCTCCAGTGTTTCCAGCCGTGTGTCACCGTGTCCACTCTAACACCAAACAGCTGCGCTCCTCTCAGTCGCCTACTGACGACACGAGCCAGCGCTTCTCAAACATGTTAAACGATCATGTGTGTGTGTGTGTGTGTGTGTTCACTCATGCCCATCTCTTTAGACCCCCATGGACTGCAGCCCACCAGGCTCCTCTGTCCACAGGATTCTCCAGGCAAGAATACCGAAGTGGGTTGCCCTTCACTTCTCCAGGGGATCTTCCTGACCCAGGCGTCAAACCTACAGCTCGTGTCTGCTGTACTGCAGGGAGACTCTACCACCAAGGCCGCCTGGGAAGCCCCAGATAATCCTGTTTGCATCAAATATCTTTGCCTTACCCCCTGAATCTAAATGAGATGTTTGATTTCCATGTTTTAAAATCAAATGAAGGATACAGCTACTGGTTTCAATTTTATCAAGAGATGCTGAACTTTATCAAATATATATAGCTTTAGCATCTATGGAGATGACCCAGGAAGGGATTTCCTACTGATAAATTAACTCCATGTGCAGAAAAGGGCACCCTCTTACACTGTTGGTGGGAATGCAAACTAGTACAGCCACTATGGAGAACAGTGTGGAGATTCCTTAAAAAACTGGAACCAGAACTGCCATACGACCCCACAATCCCACTGCTGGGCATACACACTGAGGAAACCAGAATTGAAAGAGACACGTGTACCCCAATGTTCATCGCAGCACTGTTTATAATAGCCAGGACATGGAAGCAACCTAGACATATATCGGCAGACGAATGGATAAGAAAGCTGTGGTACATATACACAATGGAGTATTACTCAGCCATTAAAAAGAATACATTTGAATCAGTTCTAATGAGGTGGATGAAACTGGAGCCTATTATACAGAGTGAAGTAAGTCAGAAAGAAAAACACCAATACAGTATACTAACACATATATATGGAATTTAGAAAGATGGTAATGATGAACCTGTATGCGAGACAGCAAAAGAGACACAGATGTAAACAACAGACCTTTGGACTCTGTGGGAGAGGGCGAGGGCGGGATGATTTGAGAGAACAGCACTGAAACATGTATATTATTACCACATGTGAAATATACGACCAGTGCAAGTTTGATGCATGAAGCTGGGCACCCAAGGCCGGTGCTCTGGGACGACCCAGAGGGAGGGATGGGGAGGAAGGTGGGAGGGGGTTCAGGATGGGGGACACGCGTGCGCCTGTGGCCACTCATGCTGATGTACGGCGACAACCACAATACTGTGATTACCCTCCACTTAAAACAAAAACAGTAATTCAATAAAACTATTAACTCTAATAAGCTCGACTGCCCAGCCCCGCCTTTCTGGGTCTGACCTTCCTGATCTGCTGCTGACCACTGCTCCCCCCAGGGCCATCCCGCGGCCGGGCAGAAGGGCCCACCTGCAGCAGTCTGGCGCTGCGTCCGCGGCCCTGGGGCCTCGTGGGCGGCTCAGGTGGAACCGCAGGGGGGGCTCCCGGAGCGTCCAGTGGGACCCACTCCAGGACACCTACACCCCGAGCCTCCTGGGGCTGGGCCCTCACAAGCCTGTTGCTCTCTCGGCTCAAATGACTGGCCGGTTCCACTTTTCTCTCTTCTCTAGGGTCAGCATGGTCACATATGTTTTGCTAAAAAACTATCCCTTTCATCAATTTTTTCAAAGTTATTTGGGCACATTTGAATAAATTAACACCTTAAAGATGTTTTCCTTTTGATAGGGCCCTCAGGGAACCCAGGGAGTCACTGCAGGTGGGCAGATGACAGGCACGCCGAGACTGCTCCTGGCGACCGGCCGGGACGATGGGGACTCATTGCCCGGGAGGCCGGTGACCGCCTCGTCTCTTTCCCAACATCCTGCTGAAGTCGCCTCCATGATACAGCCCAAACTCAGAGCCTCGCAACTAGGAGGGAGAGCTGTACATGGGTCTGTGGAGAGTCGGACCAACAAGGACCTCCAGCCCTGACTGCGCCCCCGTCCAACTCTCGAGCCCAGGGGCACCTGCGAGGGGGGCGTTCAGATCTCGGCAGACCCCGAACACCATGTGTGTCGTCCACACCAGCAGGCTGGATGCCGAAGACAGAGAGGTGAAAAGTTCCTAAAGAAAAGTCTAGCTCACTTTCTTAAGTGTTTAGATTTGGAATGAAAATAAGTCTTCAAACAGGCACCACGTAACACAGACGTGTGGGGACGTGTCACACTCGGCCGGGGCTGCAGGGCGCGCCGTGGGGGTGGGGGTGTCCACACCCTCCCACAGAGCAGGGCCAGCTGGGCCTCCAAGCACGGGTCGCCCACTGGCACCGTCCCCCGGGCCATGCAGGGCCGGGCACACGGTAGGCATGCGGTACACACACGCCACGGGAGTCAACCCCAAGGGAGTCCCTCGCAGGCTGGAACGCGCGGGTCCCGAGGGGAGTCACCCCACCGCCCACTGTGCTGGGCACCCAAAAGCCACACTGTACCCTCATCACGCTGCCCATCCACCGCTGACTTCGTTAACTGCCCTGTATTTATCTTATTTATTCATTGTTTTGGCCACGCTGGGTCTCTGTTGCTGGGGGGCTTTCCCTGGCTGCACCGGGTGGGGACTACTCTCCTGCTGCGGCTCACGGGCTCCAGGGCGCCGGCTGAAGGGGCGTGGTGCATGGCAGAGGAGCCCGCAGGGGCGGCGGGTGCCCTGCCGCTGTGCCCGGCCAGCCTGCCGGCTCTAGAGACGGCGTCTGTGAGCTTGTGCTGGGGGCCCTGGCTGGCGAGCTTCGAGAGGACAGACGACCTTACCTCCCGAAACGTGGAGTGCTGAGGACTGGGCACGTGAAGCCCGTGGGTCAGGCAGAGCAGCGGTCACGGCAGTGCCCCACAGCCAGCCCGCGTGCTGGGGGTCTGGGCTCATCTCCCTCTTGCCGCTCCTTTCTAACTGTGGCCTCTTTCGAGGGACACCCCCTCACACTTTGCTTTTCAGGAGCAGCGCTGAGAACAGAAGGCCTTTGATCTTAAGGTTACTCGCCACAGTGTGTGATGACGACCCTCTCAGCCGGGGCATCTTCCGTCGCTCCCCTTGCCTGTGCACGCTTTACACTCACTCACTAACACACGACACCCGAGCCTTCCTGCAAAACTCGCCAGCACGAACACACGCCTGTTCAATTTCTGTCTTAAATGTAAAGCCAGCATCCGCACCAGAGAGCCCTCATCCGCCAGGAAAAGACGGAGCCATCCCCGCAGGAACGGCCTGACTTCAAGCCTCACAGGGGGTCCCGGGCCACTCCCCCAGTGGAAACCCCAGAACCAGAAGCCTGGTCCAGGGCCGGGGTCAGGGGCTGCCCGGGAGGCAGTGAGGAGACCCTGGTACCGGGTCCAAGCCCGAGACCAGCTCTGGGCCCAGGGCTTCATGGCCCAGACTCTGACCGAGCTCCTGCCTGCTCCTGCCCAGACTCCCAATTCAGACCACAGCCCCGTCACCCCTGCTCCGACGGCCCCCTTCACCCCTGAACCTATGGCCCCGTCACCCCTGAACCTACGGCCCCATCACCCCTGAACCTATGGCCCCTGTCACCCCTGAACTTATGGCCCCCATCACCCCGAACCTACGGCCCCGTCACCCCTAAACCTACGGCCCCAGTCACCCCTGAACCTATGGCCCCGTCACCCCTGAACCTACGGCCCCGTCACCCCTGCTCTGACGGCCACGTCACCCCTGCTCCGAAGGCCCCCATCACCCTTGAACCTACGACCCCAAGGCCCCGCATCCCTAGCCCTGCTTCAGTCCCATCCAGGCAGGGCCACAGCTCCGTCTCCGTGGGTACCAGGGGCGGGGGGACACTGACCGCCTCGGATGGCCCTGGTGGCTTGGGCCCCCCGGCCAACGATGGCACTGCCAGGTGTGAAGAGCTTGGAAACCACCCGGCAGACGGGTGAGCCTCTGAGGGCCTCCCCAACACTGGCACAGGCAGCACGGGGCCAGCCCCACGGGGCCAGCCCGCAGGTGGGGCCCTCGTAGCTGAGAAAGGCCCAGGGCGGCCAGCAGCGGGTCCGCCTTGGCGGGCCTCAGAGGAGCCATGCACTGTGGCCGGGACAGCCCCGCAGGGCACCCCCTTTCCTCGGGGGCACCACCTCATCCCCTTCTGACCAGGGTGTCTCTGCCCTCTGCCTCAAGGGTGGGCGGCAGACCACCCAGGCTGGCCAGCACACGCCGTGGGATAAGCCCGAGTCCCTCCCATGGCGTCTAAGCCGGCGACAGCTGCCCGACGCCCGGACACGCAGGGAGGCGTCTTGGGGTCGAGGGCCGGAGGGCCCACAGGCGTGGGGCGCGGGGCTGGGGGCCGCATCTGCGGCAGTCCAGGGAGGGCCCGGGCACAGGGCCAGTCCTGTGAAGCCTTGCTGCGCCTAGAGACCCTGACCCGCATGGGGGCCTCCCTCTTCCTTCCGGGTCAGCGGCCTGGGCAAAAATCCAAGACCCCGCTACTCAGCGACGGTCCCCGGACTGTGTCTGAACCCAGGACGGTGTCCGTGAGGCCCTGGCCAGTGGCTCCTCCCCTCAGTTCAGACTCAGGAAGGGGGGCCCTGCGTGCCCAACACTCTCCTTAAAGTCAACAGAGACCACAGCATCACTGTTCCTGTGTTTCTGAAAACCAGTGTTTGCGAAGAAGCAATAAACGGAAGGTAATTTGTTAGGACAACGCCTGTCTACACACAGGCGTGTCAACTCCACACGCACGCTCACATGGTCTCCATCTCAGCGCCATCAACACCCATCAAGGGCCGTTTTCATAAAACCTCCAGGAAAGCAGGCGCAAACGCGCCGTGTCCCGCCGCAGACTGATGTCAAGCGGAGGAGACGGGCGGGCAGCTCTGCGCTCGGGCCCTGCAGGCCCTGACGGCCCCGGCCCCCAGCACCCAGCCCCGCACTCGCCCAGGGTCGCCGGCTCAGGCGCGGCCACAAGCAAGGAGCCACGAACAGCCTTCTCTCTGCTGACGCTCGTCCCGTCACTAAGCCGCGCCCGACTCCGCGACCCCACGGGCTGCAGCACGCCAGGCTTTCCTGCCCTTCACTCTATTAATAGCTCTTCCTTTTCTGTTTTAGACTAAAATGTCTGTTTTTAGGCTCTAATGACAAGCTGCTGGAAAAGAATATTTTAGGCCAAAGTATTGCTGTTCATAGTGACCAGAATTTCACACGGGGCGTGTGAAGACCTACCAGCCGGCGTGCCCAGTGGGGGCCATGCAGCCTCAGGGTGACAGCACCCCAGCCAGACAGGGTCCCCGCGCCTCCCGGGCCCCACCCCAGTGCCGAGCAGAGCAGGCCTGCCCACGCCCACCTCGGCAAGGCTGCAGGACCCGCTGCCCCAGGCCCCGGGCAGGCCCAGCGCCCCGCCTTCTGCCCCACAGCAGCTCGAGGGTGGACTCGGCCCAGAGGAGCCGCCTGCTCGTTAAACTTCCCTTTCCGCTCAGACAAGCAAGACCAGCTCTGCCTCCGGCACCTGCGCCCGGGGCTGAGAGCGGGTAACCCGGCCGTGGTCCCTGCCACTGACGGCGGGGCTCAGACCTGGGTCAGTGCGGCCACGCCACTTCTAGAGTGGCCTCCGCCCCCAGGAGGGCCTGGTACTCGCTTCAGACAGAGCGCAGGACAGAGCTCAGTCTCTGTGGGGATGGAAAACTCTCCGTGGACCCCTAAGGACCCCGAGTGCTGGGCGTGGACGCCAGGCCGACCACTCAGGCCAAGGCGGGCCTCCTCCCACCCAGGCAGGGTCCGGAGTGTGGTTGGCGAGACCCAGCCCAGCACTCCAGCCAGCCCCAGAGCTGAGACTCTCTCGGGTCCCCCCAAAGCAACTTCGTGCTGGGAGCCGTGACCTTGACCTTCCGCCGTGAGGTGTCTGAGTGGCAGCAGGGGGCTGGCCGCCAGCAGCCTCAGGGAGAGCGGGGCGGGTAGGGGTGGGGCGGGGCACGCGGGGTCGGTGCATCCCACGGGAAGCTGTTTCCCGAGGACTCGAGTCAACCCGCTGCTCACACTGGGGGCGCCAGACCCGCCTTGCTGCGATAAGCGCTTCTCTCCTGGGACGCGGGGCAACGGCAGCGGGCCTCGAGGCCGCATCTGGTCCTCAAGGGCTCCAGGAAACCGCCCAAGGCGGAGAGTGTCCACACTCACGGGGGAACGGGGGACCAGGGCTGGACGCAGGGGCAGCCCCCAGAGCGAGCCGTGTGGGCTCCTCCGGGTCGGAGGTGTCCTCGGGCCACCAGGAGGCTGGACAGACTCCCCTGGAGTCGACTTGGACGACCCTAGACCACTGTGCCTGCCTGTGTCAGAGAGGGAGCCCACCACGAAGAGAGCCTGCGACGACCCTCAGGGGCTCGGAGCTGCCAGCGTGGGGCCCGGGAAGCCAGAGTGTGCAGGGGGCCCTGCTCTACATTCATTCAAGCAGCAGGCACAGCCAGCAAACTGCAGGGAGGGCCACCTGCCCGGGGCTGGGCGCGGAGGAAAACTGTCCAAAGCTCCTCATGCAGGAAGGGGGCCCGGAGTCAGAGCCGGCAGCCACCAGCAGCCACCAGCAGGATGCCAGCTGGGGGTGACGGGCGAAGCCCAGAATTCACGTGGAAACGCAGAGACCCGGGACAGACATAAGAAATGTGAAAAACAAGAAGCTGGCGGACACACACCTCCTATTTCAAAACTCGCTGCGAACTGCAGTTACCAAGATCCTCTGGTCCTGGCACATGGACAGACGAGAGATGAAGAAAACAGAAACGAGAGGCCAGGAGAAAGTCTATACATCTACCGTCAGGTAGGGTGGGTAACTACGCTGAACCAGCAAGGTGGTTCAATGGGGGGAACAGTCTTTCCAACAAACAGTGCTGGGCAGCAAGACATGCACAAGCCTAGGAACGAGGGCGCTGCCCCAGCTCACACGAGGTACAAAAGCGAAGTCAGGATGAATCTAGGAGCTGCATGCTGGTGTGCTGAGTCACGTCCCACTCTGTGCGACCCCAGGGACTGCAGCCCATCAGGCTCCTCTGTCCATGGGATTCTCCAGGCAAGAAGACTGGAGTGGGTTGCCATGCCCTCCTGCAGGGGGTCTTCCTGACCCAGGGATCCAACCCAGGTGTCCTGCATGGCAGGCAGATTCTTTACGGTCTGAACCACCTAAGTCAAGGTGAATCTAGAATCTGCATGGAAGAGCTAAAACTGTTAGCTTTAGAGGAAAGACAGGAAAAAATCGTCATGACCTTGGACTGGCAATGGGCTCTGTTCTCTCTGCTCTCTCTCCCTCTTGTCTTCCCTGTATTTTTTAAACTGAAGTACAGCTGATTGACTGGAGAAGGAAATGGCAACCCACTCCAGTGTTCTTGCCTGGAGAATCCCAGGGATGGGGGAGCCTGGTGGGCTGCCGTCTCTGGGGTCGCACAGAGTCGGACACGACTGAGCGACTTAGCAGCAGCAGCAGCAGTGCATACTCAGTCACTTTGGTCAGGTCTGACTCTGCGACCCCATGGACTGTAGCCTGCCAGGCTCCTCTGTCCATGGGATTCTCCAGGCAAGAACACTGGAGAGGGTTGCCATGCCCTCCTGCAGGGGGTCTTCCTGACCCAGGGATCAAACCCGCATCTCCTGAGTCTCCTGCCCTGCAGGTGGGCTCTTCACCGCTGAGCCACTGGGAAGCCTTGTATTCGGTAGTGTGCACCTGTTAATCCCAAATTCCCAAGTTACCTGCCCCCCTCCGCCGCTTTGTAACCCATAACTTTGTTTTCTGTGTTTGTGAGTCTATTTCTGTTTCATAAATAGGTTCATTTGTACCATATTGTAGAGTCCGCATATAAGTAACATGTGTATTTCTCTGACTTATTTCACTCCGTATGTTACTCTCTAGGTCCATCTGTGCTGCTGCAAATGGGATTCGTTCATTCTCTTTACAGCTGAGCAGTATTCCATGTACGTGTGCACCACGCCGTCCTTATCTGTGCATCTGTCTGTGGACATGCAGGCTGCCTCTGTGTCTTGGCTGTTGTGAACACTAGCGCTGTGCCTGACTCCAGGGCGCAGGCCTCTGCTTGAATCAGCTCTTGTCTTTTCCAGGTACGTGCCCAGGAGTGGGCCTGCAAGATCCGAGGTGGCTCTGCTTCTAATTCATAAGGAAGCTCCACACTGTTCCCCACAGTGGCTGGACCAGTTCACATTCCCCCTGGCAGTGGAGAAGGGTTGGCAACGGCTTCTTACATGTGACATCCGAAGCACAACCAAAGAAAAAACAAACAAGCTGGACTTTGTCAATGTTTGGAATGCTAGGGCTTCAAAAAGACCCTATCAAGGATGTGAAAAGAAAGCACGAAGAATGAGAGAAACATTTGCAAATCGTGTGTGTGATAAGAATCTACATCCAGAATGTGCACAGAAAAGTTCAACAATTAAAGAAAATTTTAAATGGGCAAAAGATTTAAATAAATGCTTTTCCAAAGTAGGTAAACAAACAAACAAATACCCAGGAAGCACATGGCAGGGGGAGGCGGGACATTCAGGACCATCAGTTGTCAGGGAAACGCAGATCGATGCGCTGCACGCCCAGCAGGGCAGCTAGACTCAAACAGGCGAATAATAACAAGTGTTGTTTCTGGATGTGGAAAAACCGGAATGCTTGTGCGTTGCTGGTGGGAATTCAAAATGGTGCAGACACTCCGGGAAGCAGTCTGGCAGTTCCTCGAGAAGCTATACACAGCTATCCTGTGACTCAGCAATTCCACACCTGGATACATACCCAAGGGAATCTAAAACATGTTCACACAAAACCTTAAACACGAATGTTCGCAGCCACATGATGCATAAAAGCCACACGTCCATCAGCTGCTGGACGGACGGAGCGTGGTCTGCGCTTCTGCGAGGTGGCGCTCAGTCGTGAACGGGGCAGGTTCTGCTACACGCACGACGTGGGTGAGTCCTGACCACGGATAAGAAAGAGCAGTCAGATCAGGTGTCCGAAGCCACGTGCAGGAAGCGTCCAGAACAGCCCGGTCCACAGACAAGGGGTGGACCAGTGGAGACGAGGGTCTGGGGTGGGGGGCGGGCAGCGACCGCCGACATTGCCCGGAGGGCGGGGCCGTGTGGCGGCTGCTCAGCCTGGAGAATACGTGAAAAGGCTGAGCGGCTGGCTCAGGAAGAGCGGAACGCAGTGTCTGAGGTTTGTCTCAGCGTTTGGATGATAATGCGTGTGTGTGTGAGCCACTCAGTCGTGTCCGACTCTTTGCGACCCCCATGGACTGTAGCCCGTCCGGCCCTCTGTCCACGGGATTCTCCAGGTAGGAATGCTGGAGTGGGCGGCCCTGTCCTCCATAGATGATGATAACAACAAGTGAAGACCTCCCAGCGGAATGATGGGCCCTCCACGGCGGGAAACCTTTACAACACGTGGGCCGCAGCTAGGGGGCGAGACCGGATGGGGGTCCAGGCCTAAGGGGCCACGCAGGAGGGAGCCACCGCGGCGCCTGCCCAACAGCAAGCACAAAGGCCAGGGCACAGCACCTCAGGCGTGCTGAGTGGGTTTCCTCCAGAGCCAGGAGGGACCCCACCACCTGCTCTGGCTCAGCAGCAGCTCGCCAGGTCCTTAAGGGACCCCGAGAGGAGGAGAGGCCACTCGGGGGCCTGAGGGTGCCAGGCTGGGGCTGAAGGGGCAGCAAGGAGAGGCTCTGCGTTGGGGATGCTGAGTGCCTGCTCTCTGCGAGGTCACGCAGCCGTGGGCCCTGGCACCTCCCGGGAATGGGGACCCCACGAGGATAGGAAGCGCCTCAGCCGGGGCCCTGGCAGGGTGGATCTTGGAGGGAGCCCGCGAGTGCCCAGAACTCAGCCAACAGAGGGTGTTGGGCTGCGGGGACGCACCATCCGGGACCCGCTCCACCTCAAACAGTCCAGAAGCTCGAGTCCAGGCCCAGGGACTCAGCAGCCTGTCCGCAACAAGGCAGGACTGGCCTGGAGGTGCCTTCGCCCAAGCTCCGCTCGCCAGGACACACGGACGGACACGCAGCCAGGCTCTGGACGGGGCACCGCGCCCGCCCACCCCGTTCCAGAGAAGCAGACCCAGCACAGGGGCGCGGTTCCGCGGCCCCACCGGGCGGGCTCCGCCCAGCAGTGAGGACTCCGTTCTCTTACTAATCGTCAGAACCTTGTTTTGTGTCCACAGCACAGGTCTGTGGCACAGCAGCTGCCCAAAACACTGAGGTCTCCCCGGGGTCCGTCTGGGCCGGTGGCTAGAAGGCAGCACCCTGCAGAAAGCAGAGGAGGTGCTTTGGGGTACTCCGGGGCTTGCAATGTGACTGCCCTTATGAAAAACAAACCCTCAGGGTCATCACGGCACACAGACGTCAATTTCCCCCAGAAGCTAGGACGAATTCTCAGCTTTCTGAGTGGAGAGGCCACACACTGGTACTTCCGCTTTGCCACCCTGGGCTCCTCGGGCAGCCCTCCGGAGGAATCCCCTGAACCTGGCGCACCTCCAGGGGCTGGCGGTCTCCAGCGGCACCCCTGAGCGGTCAGAGCGCACCCTCCAGGGCCTGAGTCCCCGCATCCTCCCCTTCCGCACCAACTCATTTCAGTTGTTAAACACGCAGACGGGTCACAGGCAGCTCCCTGAAGGAGGGAGCCGACTGTCCACAGTGAGGCCTGGCCCCACGCGTCCCCTACAGGGCCCGGGGCCCGGCATGATCAGATGCACAGATCATTACCATCCTGCAGCGCCGGCTTCCAGCTCACCGCCCACGTGGGCCAGCCAGCCCACGCCAGCCACATGGCCTCACACGCCGGCTCCCCGCTTCCTGCACTGCTCCCGCCCACAACGGCCCCAGCGGCCACCCTGCCTGAGCTCGCTGGCTGACTCCCATGTCCCAGAGCCTTTAGGACCCAGCCCTGCGTCCCGGCCCAAGAGACACTCTGTGGTCTCTGTGTTCAGGGCGTCGCCTGAGCGAGTTACTGCCAAGGTCCCTGATGGTCTCCGGGTTGCACTCAGCAGCCAGGGTGGCCTGGGACCGCGCATGAGCTGTGAGCCAGGGGGTCCGAGTCAGCGCGCCCTCTGCCCTGTAAGCAAAGGGCGTCGGGCCCCAGAGGGCGACGCCTGGGGGACGCGCCGGCCCCGCAGGCCATGTGCAGGCGGACCTGTGGGCTCCTAGAGCCTCCTGGACCCTGAGCCTCGGGACCCCCAGCAACCTCCTCCAAATACTCCTCCCACTCCCAGAACGCCCCTCCCAGACCCTGCCCCCCCAGGCCCCACCTGCCCGGCCTCTCCCTGGGCCACAGAGCCCTGCTCCGTCAGCCAAGGACGGGAGGGGCAGGCATGAGGGGTGTCGGGCCGGGGGCAGCTCACGAGAGGCCACCAGTTCAGAGATGCCTGGAGGAGCTTTGGGGCCGGGCTGGTGGGAGTGCGGCTGGGGCGGGGCACGTCTGCAGGGTGCCCAGTGCGCTCCCCTGGGTGGGCAGCTGCGCTAAACGTCCCCACAGACGAGCCTCTGCGGTGCCGGTGTCACCGCATACCTGCGCTCGGCGGAGGCTGGCCCCGAGGCCCGGGAGCCCTGGGCCGCCCGCACCCCCTGCCCTGTGCCCCCTGCAGCCCCCGTGTCCCCAGGGCCACGCACGCAAGGCTGAGGTCCTGGGGGCCGCTGCTCTGCCACCGAGGTGAGCCGCCACCTGCTCTCCTGAGACAGCCCTGTGTCCGCCCCGCCAGCCAGCTCCCGCCACATGCCCCGTGTCCTGCCAGCTGCCTTGATAACCACGACAGCGTCCCCGCCGGCCTGCCCCCCCACCCCCGCCTGCGCCGCCCACCCCGCAGGCGGCCGGGAGGGAAGCAACCGCGCCTCGGCAAAAACAGGAAGTTACAACAGATCTGCAAACTGCGACAGGGATGGAGGAGAAAACAAAAGCAAAACAGCTGTCCCCACAAGCTTGCTGGTTACTTGGACAGATGTCGTTCTTAACAGAGTGAGTCCAACGGAAAGGAGAGCCCACGCCACCTCAGATTCCAGCACAGACACCACACGTCGCATTCCGCCCTATGCAGCGGGGTAGACAGCCCTGCGCTGGACACACCGCACGTCGCATTCCGCCCTGCGCAGCGGGGTAGACAGCCCTGCGCTGCACTGGGTGCGTGCCCCCGAGGCGCCCCAGCTAAGCCCTGGGCGAAGAGACGCTGCAGGGGAGAGCGCCCGGGACACCAGCAGGCAAACCGGGACGGTGGGCCTCCCCGGCCCTTCCTGGCAGTCTCCCAGGACAGGGGCCCCGGAGACGCTGCGGGAGGAGCCCACGAGGGTGCTGGCAGCGCTGACGGCCAGAGCCGGGGCTGCCCCCCACGCCCGGGCTCACCGCGGGGCCAGAGCGCCCCTGCCCAGCTCTCCACCACCCATGCGGACGCTGCCCCAAAGCCCCTGAAGGCGGGACAGGTGCTCGGAGCGGGGGTCTCAAGCCTCTGGCCCAGCCCAGGTGGACCCCAGAGCAGCCCCTCTGGGAGGACCGCAGGGTCCTGAGCCCCCTCCCCAGGGACACAGGCCCAAGCAGTGACTTGTACCCCACAGGCCTCCGCAGAGGCCCAACATGCAGAAATGACCACCGGGTCAGACAGAGACGGCAAGAGGCCGGGCTGGGCTGGGGGCAGGCCTCTCAGAGCCTGAACACCTGCCCCCACACGGGGACCAGAGGCAGACGCTGTCCCTAAAGGGGGCGGCACAGGCCACAGGGCTGCCTCTTGCTCTTCCAGCACCAAGTGGCCAGAAACACGGGCGCCTGACCGCGCATTGCTGCCCTGTGCAGCACCGCCCTCCCCGCCCTCGAGCCCAGGCAGGCACGGACATGGGGACCCTGTGCCCGGGGGGCAGGCGAGGCACCCGCAGGCCAGTGGGAGCTGACCCGAGGCCGCGCTGGGCTCACGGCCCCTCTGCCAGGAGAGAAGGCAGCGGGGCGGGCGTGCAGGTCAGCCCCTAACCTGGGGAGGCGCGCCCCGTGTCGGGGTCAGCAGGAGGGGGCGTGCCCGAGCCCTCCCCTCGCACAGACTGAGCAGCCCACCCCCTGGCAGGGCGCGGGACTCGGCTGGCATGCCAGCCCCGCAGGGAGGGGCGCTGTCCGTCACCCCTAGCCACAGCAGAGCCCCGGACGGTGGCCCCGCGCCCCCACAAGACACTGCTCAGAGGGGCGCCCCAGTCATAACCCACTGCTCTCCGGGCGCAGCAGGCCTCTCGTGGGGGATTCTGGCTTCCTCTGCCCTGCCCCCCCCCCAGGAGTGAGAAGGGCGACCCCCAAGGAGCCACTGCAGTCCACACAGTCCACAGTTTGCCAAAAACCATCCGTGGAACGTGGCAAACTGTCTGCCTGTCGGACGCCGGCTGGTCTGTCCAGCCAGCAGAGCAGCGCTTGGCAGGAGGGCCCCAGACGGCCCGAGCCGTGGGACCCTCAGTGACGACAGCTGGGGGGTGAGCAGCTGGGGGCTCAGCCCCGCAGACGGCCAGGAGGGCTGGGCTTCAGGCTGGACGGTGGGGACCGCTGCCCGGCGGCAAACGTTTGTTCTCAGACCGAGGGCTCCACTCGCGCAGGGCGAGCTGCCGGAAATGCGAGTCCCGTCTGCCCCAACAGCCACACTTGTGCACCAACCGCCGAGGACACCTCTGACACTGGGCCCTGGTGCTCACAAGGTGCCAGGCAGGGGGCACTTGCCTTCCCCAGCTCAGCCCCCGCCCAGCTCTGACAGGGTCCTGCCGGCCAGCGGGCTGGCTGCAAGTCCGGTTACACGGCCATCGGGGCGGGACCCCAAATCCCGGCCCCGCACCACTGGTCAGAGGCCAGCAGGCCCGATCACCCTAAAACATGATAAAAGACTGGGAGCTTGTAATTAATGGGGGGGCAGAGAAGGCGGCAGAGAGCTGGGCAGTGACCTGTGCCGAGGGTGTATGTCTGCCACCCCAGGGGCTGGGACTCCTGGACTGATGCCAAAGCACGGAGAAGGGAGAACGTATTCCGCTGGGGGAGGGGAGGTGTAGCTGCAGGCGCTCTTGTGGGCACAAGCCAGGGTCACGCATAGGGGCCCCTGGGAAGGAGCCCGTGAGCATGCCGGGATGTCGTGCTGGCCACACCATGGTGAGGGACCCACCAGGAAGCCTGAGCACACCCAGCCTGGGACACGGGCGAGGACATGCGGCCCACCAAGGCCTCGTGGGGACGGCCAGGACAGGCCGGACAGCGCCAGGGCCCCACACCCGCCGGGGCACCCCATCGCCCATGACCCCTGGCGGCCACCATGCCACTGTCCCTCCTCCCTGCCTGAGGCACAAACGGCCCAGGGTCTCAAGGACCCACGCTGACCCATAGCCGTGCTCCCAAGATGGCTGGGCTTCTTACTCGAGGGAAAAGCAAAGCTCCATGAGCCTGGGCAGCGCCATGTGTGTCCCTGATGGTCAGGACCCCTCGCCCTGCACGGGACGGTCAGGACCCCTCGCCGTGTGCACGGCCACCCACCCCGACCCGTTCAGGAGCTCGGGGTCTGGCGCTGAGCAGGCGGCATCCTGGGTCAGGTGCAGGGCACCCCCACACCCCGCGGCCCTCGCTGCTCAGCCTGCTCACCTCCTCCCACGGTGCAGCCTGAGCCCCACACCGCCCCCATCCCCACACACGCAGTGACCCGAGGGGACCCCTGCCCCAGCGCCACGTCCATCTCCCAAAGAAACCTGCTGCACTCGGTTTGTTTTAGAAAACAGATCCCATCACCAGAACTAAGTGGATGCAGAGACCATGACTGAAGAAGGGTCGGGAAGACCCCAGAAAGTCCGGGATGCTCCCCAGACAGAGGCCCACATGTGCCCAGCCTCACCCAGACGGGCAAAGGAAGAGTGTCCCCACAGGCTCAGGAACACGCGGGTGACCCCTACCCTCCAACTCCGGAGTTACAGAAACCCTCACACAGCAACAGCGCGGGTGATGCCTCTCCTCACTTCGACAGCCGGCAGCCCTGCGCCGGCCCCGCATCTCAGCCGCACTGGGGAGCGGCCCTTCACCCACACGCATCGCTGAGGGCGAGGCCCCCAGTGTCCCCGGGAGTGGGCCGTCCCACAGCTCAGAGCCCGTGTCCTGCAGCTCAGAGCCCGTGTCCCCCGGGGTGGGCTGTCCCGCAGCTCAGAGCCCGTGTCCCACGAGCTCAGAGCCTGTGTCCCCCAGGGTGGGCCGTCCCGCAGCTCAGAGCCTTTCTCGGGGCGCACCGCCCACCCCAGCCGGCACAAGAGCTCATGTGTAGTCACCCCTCGGGCTCATCAGCAGAGCGCCCGGGGCCCCGATTAACTGAGGCAGCCATGTCCGTGTCCACTGGGGAACGCACCACAGTCTCACCCCTCCCCCTCCCCATCCCCGAGCCCACGACCACCCCCCTGAAACTCACTCAGGTGGGAAGGGGCCCCAGCCCCGCAGACACGGAGCGAGCAGGGCCATGGCCCAGGAGACACAGAGCGTGGGGCTGAGACGCCCCTCAGACTCGCCACTGCCTTTCAGACCAGCCTCCCAGCCCCGTGCTGACCCCCCCACATCGGACCCCATTCCTGGACCGGACCCACCTCCCAGCAGATGCTGCTGCCCCGCTTCCCACCCCTGCCCACCGGGGCAGGCAGTGGGAGGTCCACATTGAAGGAGCTGTTCTGCCCTGGCTCCTCAGCAAGGCTCGCCGCCTCCCCTAGGCAGCCTCCCTGCTTCCTCATCCCTACTCCTGGGTCAGACGGCGGGCTCCCTAAACGAGGGATGTCTCCTGGGGGGCAGGCCTGGTCCGAGTTCTGTAACTTCCGAATCAGACCTGACACATCGTGGAATTGCCCCCAGCAGGAGCTCCCTTCCCAGAAGCAAATGCCCACCTGAGATGGCCCTGGTCAGCAGCGGCAGCCCCTCCTCCCCCGGAAGGCTCGGTCCACTTGCCAACGGAGTGCACGACGCGGGCCCAGAGCCTGACCCCGCAGAGGGACACAGCCTGAGAGGCAGCGGGTGTGAACGTGCCCCGGGACCCCATCCTTCAGGGCTGTCCCCCCAGCTGCCCCGCAGGGCTCACACCACTGGGTTCAAAACACACAAAACATCCGAGACGTTAAAGCTGAGCCGCATCTCCGCCACAGTAGCCTCCGCCCTCCCCCAGCGTCTGCAGCGCCGATGAATGAGGAAAGGCTGCAGGTGACCATGCGCGCTGGCGGCCAGCCGGAGATGGCGGCAGACGGAGGGGGCAGGGACGCCTGTGGACAGATGACAGGCTGCAGACCCCAGGCGCACTGCGGCGGTAGGACCGCGGCTCACTGAGGCCACGAGGAGGTGTGTAGTGCAGGCACGGCCTCCTCACCTGGGGGAGCAACCCCGAACCCCACCAGGCTGAACCCCACCACACTGGAGCCGGGTGGGACCCCATCTACAGAGAGACCCAAACTCGGGCACACAGACAAAATTCCCAAAGGGGAAGTACGCGGAGGTCCCAGGTTCGAGGCAGCAAAGCCAGAAGGACGCAGAGACACCTTCCCGCTGCCGTCTCTCCCCCACAGCCATTCCCACGCTGCCGGGGGGCTGGGAGAGGTCTGCAGAGAGGCCCGGGGCTCAGCCTCACCCTGGCCGGCGCCACAGCCCTCGGGGGCCTTGGAGCCCAAGGGACACTGCAGGAAGCACCGCCTCCGAAACTGAGACGCGCCACCATCCTCGAGGAGATCTGGCCACCGGTCCTCAGCTCTGGCCAAATGCTCTGGCCCTTCCCTGGGGTTGGGGTCTCCTCCTGCCTCCTGGGCGTCCGTGTAGAGAGCTAGTTAAAGACCAGAGTCCAGAGAGAAGAGCTCCCGTGAAGCGGGCGTGCAATCCTGGGAGCCGGGGGAGAGACCCAGAACAAGACTTTGAGAAAAGACGGGGGACGCTGGGCGCTGGAGGATGAGCAGAAATCGGAACCCTCGAGCTGGGCTGGCAAGGACGAAGAGCGTGCGACGCTGCACAATGGCCGGCAGTTCCTCAAAAGGCTCAGCGCAAGTCACACAGGCCCGGCCGACCCCGTCCCAGGAACGGGCCCAGGAGAAGCAGAACGTGCATGGCAGGCCGCCCAGACACCCAGGGCCGGCAGGGGACAAACGGCCGGACGGCAGAGCGGTCCTTGGCCACCAGAGTGACGGACACGCTGACATCCAGCTGCTGAGCTCTGAAAACGCCGAGCCAGCTGCTCTTACAAACTCACGAGACACCCAGGACAGGCAGACACACAGAGACAGGAAGCAGACAGGTGCTGACCAGGGGCTGGGGGCTTCTGGGGAGACGGCAGAAATTAGGGGGAGGGGGCAGCTAAGGCGTACGGAGTGTCCTTTCCAGAAAACAAGTTTACGCTGACTGTGGGGACAGTCACACAGCTGTGTGACACCAGAAACCGCTGGGCTGTACACCTCATAAGAATGAAGTCCGTGTACGTGAATGACGCCTTGGTGAAGCCATCGCCAAATGCAGCTCCTCCAAGAACTGGGGGGACTCCCGCCATCAGAGCAAGTGAGAGGGCCGGGACCAAGGCCGGCCCCGCATGAGGCCCCCGTGGGCCCCCTGCACCCTGGGCTGGAGAGGGCGGCCCTGCACACAGGGCTGGGGAGGCAGAGACAGAGCTGGAGGGGGACCCAGGGCAGGGGGCTTTCAGGACAGAATGGGAATGGGGCTACAGGGCAAACGGACGATGCTGGAGGGAGACGCACAAGTAAATGAGGCGCCCAGCCCGGTGCAGGGGCTCCCAGACCCCGACACACAGCCGGCGGCAGCCGCAGGTCCGGGCACAGAGAGGGCTGCTCCCAAGCAGACCGGGGGAGGTGGGAAGCGGCTCAAGGCTGATGCGGCCGGGAAGGCACGGCAGGACCGGTGCTCCAGGCGGACACCCAAGAGCGAGCCGCACTCTCAGAAGCCCGCTGTTGGCTTCGTCTCCTTCCCAAGAAGCAGCCTGACCATGTAAGGGTGGGGCCGGGCTCTGAAGCCGCAGCTGCAGGATCCACCTTCCCAGCTAACTTCCAGCAAAAAAAAAAAGCCCACCACGTAAAGAACCAAAAAGTCAGCCATCTCAAGCAAAGCAGTCAGGTGAGGAGTGCTTGCCAGCAAGCGGCTCGGGACAGCAGGAGCCCAACCGGTGACTGCGGAGAGCCTTGGGCTCCCTGGGGGCGCCGGGGGGCAGCCCCCCGCTGCATGCCTGCCCCCAGTCAGGATGGAGGCCCTGGGTCCAGGGATGCGGCAGGTCCCAGTTTTGTCCACAGCAGGACAACATGAGGGCTCACGCTCCATCCCACCACCTCCCGCATGACCGGCAGGGCCTGCCAGGGCCGTGACATGCGAGGACATCTTCCTTCTAAAAGAACCTGCAGCGGTCTCAGTTTCCGCCATCCTCGGTCTCTCTGGACTGACCAGTGGGGGCTGACCGAGGACTCTTCGGGCACTCCATAATTAAGCAGGAAAAGTTTGAGAACCACTGTACTGTGGGCTCTGCCCACCCCCGGGTGTGTAGCACTGCACAGTGGGGAGCAACCCGAGGGCCTGTCAGGGACAAGGTGCTCAGCCACCCTAGACCCGACGGAGCCCGGGGGGGCAGGTGAGGACACAGCCGACCACAGACAGGACGGTCTGCGGCTCGCAGGGGGTTAGGGCAAACGGACGATGCTGGAGGGAGACGCACAAGTAAATGAGGCGCCCAGCCCGGCGCAGGGGCTCCCAGACCCCGACACACAGCCGGCGGCAGCCGCAGGTCCGGGCACAGAGAGGGCTGCTCCCAAGCAGACCGGGGGAGGTTGGAAGCGGCTCAAGGCTGATGCGGCCGGGAAGGCACGGCAGGACCGGTGCTCCAGGAGGACACCCAAGCCACATGGAAGTCCACATCCAGTGCTCCACGGGGTCACTGCTGGACGAGGAGGGGTAGCCAGGGGAGCCAACGGGGCTGCACAAGCAAACACAACCACCTGTTGCTTGAGGACGAAAGGAGAACGTGCCCACCCAGCAGGGCCATCCCCACCCACCCGCGTCCCCCACCCCAGCAGGGCCATCCCCACCCACCCGCATCCCCCAGGAGGGGGCCGGTGTCGCCCACCACACGGCCCGGCCACACGGCGGAACTTGGTTTCCAGATGATGAAACTGGGCCGTCTGAACAGCGTCAGTGCGCAGGGCGCACGCCACACAAGACAGAGTCACGGAGCAGCCCTCTTGAGGCCTCCTACGAACCGAAGAGTCAAAGCGTCCTTTACTCAGGCAACGGCTGCTTTCCCCGGCCAGGCTCCGGGGACCGGTCCACACCCACCCCTGCTTCTCCAGGCCGCTGAGGAGGGACGGTCCTCAGCCAAGCTGCGCACGTTGAGAAAGATGTGGGTGAGGACAGATATGTCTCTCCTGGCCCTGAGTCGAAAGCAACCGAGCGGAATTAACCTGTGCACTGCTTACCAAACAAAGGTTCCTTCACGATACAAACAAGACGCAGCGCTCCACACAGCCTGTCAGAAGAATGGAGAGTTGGAGAGAGGCTGGTGCTAACCAAAGTAAACCAAGTGAGCCACTTTAACATCCACGGAGGGAAGCGTGTGTACACAGCTGAAACACAACAGAAACGCTGGAGCTCGGGGTCAGAAAATTGTTGGGAAGAACGTCTGCACAGCAAAATTCTCTTCCCTTTGAGACTGAAATACCCCACCGTGCTTAATTTTCCTGACATTTCTGAGGCTCTGAAGCCACAGCTAACGGATCTGAATCATCTGAGTAAAACCATGTTAGAGTGGATGTTACTGGAAAGCCAAGAATAGAATGCTAAATATACAGACACACACCCAGACCGGGCACTTTTGTAGAAAATGATCAAACGTGAAACTAGATAAAGCTGTCCTGTCCGTGCCAGAGGCAAGCAGGTCACCCCCAGCAGGGAAGTACAGAACGCCAGCCTGGAAGCTAAAAAGAGAAAAACACAAAAATAGCGCCTACCTTGGATTAATAAAATCACTCCTCGCCTGTGCATGAACTTAGCCTAAGAAACACCTCACTGATGCTCACTGCCAGCCAGCAAAGGAAGGCAAGGGTGGAAGGCATGTTTGCCCCATGGTCTGCTTGGTTAAGGGGGCCGCCCCACCGCTCACCTCCGCGGGGGTGGGGGCGTGTAGTGCGGGGCTGCCTGGAGCTCCATCTGGGCCATCACCCTCTTTTCTTAAACAAGCACGCCACTTGGAGCCGCATTCTGCTTTATTTGGGTTGGCAGTGTAAGTACCAACAGCGGGGTGGCACCGCGGCTACAACGTGAACTAGGTCAGCCTGGGCCTGCCTCCGGAGCCGGGGGAGCACCAGGCCTTGGCTGACTCTTCTCCCAGTGGCCTCGGGTGCCGGGTGGGAGGCCCCAGAACGTAAAGGCCTCGGACAGTCAGCATCCTTTTTCTGGCCTTGAAAAGCTTCTCGCATCTTTCTCTTTAACAGGCAAGAAACATAAAGTCCTCCAGGCTTTCAACAGGAGCCCCTTGTTTGAGAACTAGAGAGATACTAAGTTACAAGGTAAAATGAGGGCGCCCACACTTGGGGGCAGCCACAGGCTAGGCAGGGAGACAGGCAGACCGGCAGAGGCCAGGGCCATGGACTGGAGAGTTGGGAGTCAGCGGCCAGAAGTCAGGCATTGGGGCCCGGGAGACACGGGCTGGGGTCTGGGAACCCAGGGTTCAGGGTCAAGCTTCCTGGGTCAACATTGGGTACAGGGTGTGGGGCCCTCAAACTGGGGTTTGGAGTCAGGATTTGGGGACCCTGGACAGGGATCAGGACTAGGATTTAGGGACCTGGGCTCAGGGACTGGTCTCCGGGTTCAACCCATGGAGTTTGAAGGCTGGACCTGGAGACCAGGATTCCAGGGACGGGGCTAGGCTCCCGGGTCCAGCGCTCAAGTCTGTGCCTGGGTGCCAGGGATCCCGGTCACGGGGTCCCGGGGCTCAGGACTCGGGGTCTGAGTCCTGGGACTTCGGGCTTCGGGACCGAGATCCTGGTCCCGGGGCTCAGGGTCCGCGGTCCGGGGGTCTGGGATCTCGGGTCCGGCGCCACACTTACGTCGTCGAAGAGCGAGCCCACGTTGGCCGTAACCAGCAGCACCGCGGTGCCCGGAGCAGCCGCCTTGCCCGCCATCGCGGCCTGGGCCGGGGCAGCCGCTCTCCGGAGCCGGCCGGCCGGGGTCTCCGCGCGCCGCGGCGTCAGCTGCGCCGAGGGCCGGCCCCGGGGCGCATCGCGGGCTCGGCCGGTCGGGCCGGGCCGGGCCGGGGTCCGGCCGCGCTCGCTCTCGATCTCCGCGGCCCCGCGCCCGTCGCTCTCCGCCCGCGATCACCGCGGCCCGGGCGCAGCCATTAGATTCGCGGCCGCCGGAGCTCCCGCAGCGCCACCGCCGCCGAGAGCAGAGGCGAGGCCCGCCCGGGCCGGGGGCGGGGCGAGGGCGGGGCGGGGCCTGCGGAAGGTGGAACAGGGGTACGAGGGGCGGGGCGGGGCCTGCGGGGGGCGGGGCGGGCACTGGGGAGGGGAGGGGCATGAGGGCGGGGCGGGGCGGGGAAGGGGAGGGGAGTGCGCGGAGGGTGGGGAGGCCATAGAAGGGGCGGGGCTTGGGAATAGGGCGGGGCCCGAAGGGCGGGGTCTGCGCGGAGCGCTCGGGCGATAGCCTCCGCCGCGCTCCTGTCAGTCAGCGGCCGCCCCGCCTTCTCCCGCGCGCGGCTGCGCACAGATTCCTCCCGCAGCCCATGACGTCACGGCCCTGCTCCCACAGGGCACGTCTTAAAGGGGCCGCGCGCTGCTCGTGGCTGCTGCCTAGCGCTACCCCCTGGCCCTCATGCGAGGCTTGCGGCGGGAGCGCGTGGCCCCGTGTGAACTGCTCAGGACCCGCACAGAGGAGGGCGGCGAGGCCAGGCCACCCGGCCGCGGGCTGAGGGCCGCCGGCGTGCCGGGCCGGTGGTGTCACCCAGCGCACGCCGCGCGCCCGGCGGTCCGCGGAGGAGACTGGACGCGGGAATAGGCGACAGGGAGCCTCGCTGAAGCTGGCGCTGGGCGCCGTCCGCGCGGCCGATGCGGGTCGCGCGTGGTTCTGGGGGCTCTGAAGGCGCCTGCCCGACGGCCTCCTCCCCGCGGCGCTGGGCTCCGGGGGTGTGTCCAGAGGGCGTGTCCAGGGAGACAGTGTCGGTCGGGGTGGCGGGGGGAGAGTGTCCGGGGGGACAGTGTCGTGGGAGGGGGAGAGTGTCCGGGGGGACAGTGTCCAGGGGGCGTGTCCAGGGAGACAATGTCCAGGGGGGACAGTGTCCAGGGGGACAGTGTCCAGGGGGACAGGGTCCAGGGGGCGTGTCCAGGGGGACAGTGTCCACGGGGCGTGTCCAGGGGGAGTGTTCAGGGCGGACAGTGTCCAGGGGGCATGTTCAGGGGGGACAGTGTCTGGGGGAGGGTGTCCAGGGGACAGTGTCCAGGGGGCATGTCCAGGGGGAGTGTTCAGGGGGGACAGTGTCCAGGGGACACAGGGCAGGGCATAGCCCTGCGGGGAAGGCGTCCCCTCCTGCCCGCATAAAGCCTGTCCGGTCCCCGCGGCGGCTGGCTGTGGACCGAACGTGTCCCCAGAGTCCCCAGATGAGGCCCACTCCCAGTGTGGCCGCCTGTGTGACCTGCCTCTGGAGGTTAATTAAGGTTACAGGCGGTGATGAGGGTGAGACTGTTTCTCAACAGCCTTGCTTCTGTAAGAAAAGACCCAGGGCACTTGCTTCCCCCCACCAGCTCCCACTTTGGACAGAAAACAAGAAGAGGTCATGGGAACACAGTCTGCCGGTGGCCGTCCACAAACCAGAAACAGAACTGGAAGGAAAAAATCGCTGTCGCTTAGGCGCAGGCTGTGGTGTTTGGGCTCTGCAGTGTGAGCTGACTGACACCGCATCTCTCTTGCTTTTTGACAGGAGCAGCCCGGGCCGAGGGCACCCTCACAGAAGCTGGTCCGGAGGCCTCGCTGCCGCCCAGAGCCTGTTTCTGGGCAGTGGCATCGCCCCCTACCTCGGCTGTTTTCTCCCTCCTGCCCCAGTTCACTGTGGTCAGGAGCAAACCCCACTGCAACGTGCACACCCATACACGTTCACTCTGAGACTGTGCCTAGGTTAGGGGAAACTAGAGAGACTCTAACCCCTTGCCCCCAGCCAACATCGCGCCGACCTCAGGGGTGTCCACGCTGAATACCAGGCCTTCTGGCCACTTGAGCCCCCATCACTCCAAGATGGCACCCCTTCCTCTCCCGCTACAAGTCGTCAACAGGTCCTCCCGCCCAGGGATGCCCTGACCCCTCAGCAGGGGAGGATTTGTAGTCAGAGGTGTTCCCGCTGGGTCGGCAGGTCTCCAGCACCTATTCCTCCTCCCTCTGGCCACCCCGTCCACGTGGTTCCACCTGCTCTGCAGCCACCGTTTCCTTCCCTCGGTCCGCTCCCTTTGCTGCAGATCCGGTCCTTAGAGTCGGGCTGTCTCTCCCCAGGGCCAGTGGGCTGCTCCCTCCCAGGCCCTCGGAGCACAATGGGGACCCTCACTGTGATCATGGTCTCCTAATTCAGCCGTACGCCAGGGTGCCTCACTGGACAGAGCCATCTCAGACCCAGCTCATGGCCACACATTCCTGATTGCCGCTGTCTCAGACCCGCGACCATGGCAGGGTTCAGGCCACATGCCCTGGGGGTGACTCAACCAGCTTCTTCCAGCTTGTCAGGCTTCTCAGTGCCCCTGGTTGAATCAGACCCCTCTGACCCCTACTGCCGCACCCCTCTGACCCCTGCCGCCGCACCCCACTGACCCCTGCCACCGCACCCCACACATCCATGTCACATCACCCACCTCACCATGGAAACCAGACTCTCCGGTCCCCTTGGCCTGTCGACTGCCTCCCCTCCCACACCACGTGGCACAGCCTGTCACAGAGAAACACTCCAGAAACATGTATCGCGTGAATCGATGACGTGCAGGAGTCATCTCCGTGCCCAGGGCCAGGGCTGCCCAACCTTCAGAGTGAAACTGAATGTTGACCACCTGTGTTAGAAGCCACATTCATGAAATCGTTTTTGCTCGATGCCCTTCTTTGCCTTCTGAACATTGTTCTGTGTTTGTTACCTTTGCAATAATAATAAGGAAAAGGAGGAGGAGAAAGAAGTTTTGCAAAGTTTCAGGAGAGAACTGGCCCGCCTGCCTTTGCTTTCTGCCTTTGATCATCTACATAGAAAATCCTCAACAATCTACAAAACATGCCACTGAAAAAGTGAATTTAACAAGTTCATGGAATTCAAGTCAGTATTCAGAAATCAGTTGTATAGCTATATATCAGAATGAACATTGGAAGAATAAAATTTTAAATCATTTCCATTTATAATCGTGAGAAAGTGAAAATGTGTAGGAATAAATGTAACAAAAGGTGTACAAGAAACCCACAAAACATGGAGAATTAAAGGTAAAGAAGATCTGAGGGCTGCCCTGGAGGTCCAGTGGTTAAAACTCTGCTTTCCAATAAACGCAGGGGGTGAGCGTCAATCCCTAGTTGGGGAGTTAAGATTCCACACGCCTCACAACCAAAAAATCAAAACATGAAACAGAAGCAACACTGTAATAAATTCAACAAAGGCTCTAAAAATGATCCGCATCAAAAAAATTTAATTAAAGAACATCTAAGTAAATGGGGAGATACACCGTATTCGTGGGTTGAAAAATTCTGAGACGTGAAAATGTCAGTTTTCTTCAACTGATGCACAGATTTCATGCAATCCCGCTCTAACCTCAGAAAGCTTTTTTTGTTTGATTTTCTTTAGAAATTAACAGGTCGATTCTAAAATATATATGGAGAGGTAAAATACGTAGACCAGATAGGAGAGTTGTGAAAAGAGCAAAGCTAGGGTCCTCACATTGCCTGGATGGAGCCTGACCATGAAGCTACAGAAACAAGGACAGTTCCGTCGGCAGGACAGACACGTGGATCAGAGGGCAGAACAGGGAACCTGTATCTGTGTGGTCATCAGTTTAGACAAAGGAGCCAAATCTATGGGGAAAGGATTGTCTTTTCCACTGACAGTTCTGGGATCCACTGGCCATCCATGTGAAGCAAAGTAAAGCTTGATGCACATGATATCAAAGGGACCTAGAAACGGATCATAGACCCAGCACAGCAGCTCAAGCTTCTAGGGACACTTGAGGGTTTTTCTGGGACTTGGGGCTGCGCAGGATTTCTTAGGGAGGACACCAAACTCGCTGCTTATAAACGAAAGAGAAAAAGAAAAAAATGCATTTTATCGAAATTTTAAAACTGTGTTCTTTGAGAAACAATGTTAATAAAATGGAAAGAGGTAGCCTTTTAATGCTCCCACGTCCATCAGGAGAATGGGCGGAGTGAGAATCCTGGTGCCCACACAGAACGGAATAATGCTCAGTGACAGAAACGACACAGGCCAGGCTCAGGTGCTCCAGACACAAACGCATCACTTTTTCTGTGACTTCTGAAGAGGGCACCTCCGTCCCCCGTGGCAGAGGGGACCAGTGGCTGCAGGTCCCAGGGTGGGAGAGGGTTGCATGCCAGGGGCAGATGAGGGAGCTTGTTGGGAGAAGAAAACATCCCTGATGTTGGTTGCAGTGGTGATAGGCGCTGTATACGTTTGTTGAAACTCGCAGAACTGTCCACTGAACACGCGTGCATTTCACTGTAAGAAAACCTCAAGAAGGTGGATCTGAACCATTTGGAAAGGAAAATAGACTAACCATTATGATTGTGCACATCTACAATTTCTTTTTTAAAGATTTTCACTACTTTATTTTTTATTTTATTAATTTACTGATTTTTGGCTTCCCTGAGTCTTTGCTGCCGCAGGCAGGCTTCCTCTAGCTCTGGCGAGCAGGGGCTTGTCTTACCACAGAGCGTGGGCTCTAGGGCAAACAGGCTCAGTTGCCCCTCCGCATGTGGGATCTTCCCAAACCAGGCAGGGGTCAAACCCTTGTCCCCTGCATCAGCAGGCAGATTCCTTACCTCCAGGCAAGTCCCATCTGCAATTTCTTACACATGATAACATAAACTCAAATCCTCTAAAACTGGGACGTTCTTCTTTAATTTGTTTATTGGCATAACCTGGAAAGTACGACAAGCTGGAGTCTTCCCAGCCCGAGAATCCCTCTGTGTGTCTCCCGTGCAGATGTGGTTCCCCCGACCCCTGCTCTTCGGGTTGCGTGGTATGTGTGGTATGCAGAAATCTAAATCTTTCTAAAATCTGCACCTAAATTCCATCTGGTCCCAAGGGTTTCGGGTGAGAGAGATGGAGCTTGAATTGTGACAGCGCCTGAGAAGACAGACCGGTTCAGACCTGCACTTTCATCCTGAGAAAACGCACTCCAGCCTCTGGAAAAGGAACAGCAAGGGGCTGTTCTCCATCCACCCACCCCATCCCCCCAGCCTCCCGGGGGTCTGATCAGACCAGAGCCCAAGGAGCTGCAGGCACCTGCTGGGGGGCGGGGGCGGAGGGGGCCTGGCTGTGAGACTGGCCTGGGGCCCAGAGCGGTGTCAACAACAACACAGCTCCGCTGAAGAAACGGAGCCTCCGAGCGAGGGGGTCACTGTCCCGAGCTCCAGCATCACGGGAGGCACCCCTGCAGGGCTGGGAGGAGGCTCCGGGCCGCCTGTCCTGACTGCAGAGGCCCTTCACAGCTCCTGCTCTTGGTCTGTGCTCGCCCACTCCGTGAAACTGACAGTGTCGTCACTGTCCCCAGACTTCTAAGCTTTGGGGCAACCTGCCGGCCTGGGCCTTGCAGTCTGGACCCTTTGGCCACTCACTCCCAAACGCTGACCATCCCGACCTTCCCCTTGCAGCCTGGCCTAGGGGTGGGCCTGGCGCTTGACTTCAGGGGGAATAGAGTGAACTCCGGTTCCTCGGGGCAGAGTCTCAGCGAGGCCTGCTGTGTGGGGAGGGTGCCTAAACCCCGCCCCCTCGGCATAAACACATCGCTGACAGGGCCAAGTTATTTACATAAAATTATGCAGACAGAAGGGCTGGCCTCTCTGTGATTCTGGCAGGCAAGTGCTCACACATCCATCAGGTGGGCTCCCGGGATATCGCTGCCCAGGCCAAGGGACCACCAGCCAGGGTTAATTAACCCTCTGTAGTCAAAGGACAAGTAGGTTCTAGAATCGCTGAATCCTGAACGATAACTGAGACAAAGTGCAGAGCATTGTACGAGGAAAATCTGTGTCAGCGTTGGCAACGCTCTTTTAAAGTTGTCAGAGCTCCCGGTGCGTCGGCTCCTTTTGAGGGTAAAGAGAGAGGCTGTTCTTTCTCCCGCTGACCAGGCATTGAAGACTCGCAGACTCCTCCTCTGATAATCAGCACTGCTCAAAAGGGCCATTCACAGCCGCGGCTTTTTAAGGATTCTCAGCCCAACTGTAATTTCTGTTTTGCAACTTTGTATTTATGAAATCAGCTTTATGAAGACTCATCTCCATTTTCCCTTCAAAAATACCCTAACTTTATATCATAAGAAAAAATCCTCCACAAGTAGCTAAGCCCTTAATCAACAGCAGTCTGTTGTTGAAAACACCTCTTCTTTTCTTTTTTTCTTCTCCCTTTTTTTCTGAGCTTTGTATAAAGAGGGTCCTGTTGGTTTTATTTGTCAACGTGGAAATGGGGCCCTGTGTGGAAGTGAAAGCTGCCGTTAGCCGCTCAGCCGTGTCTGGCTCTGTGTAAGCTCATAGCCCACAGGCCGCCAGGCGCCCTGTCCGTGGACTCTCCCCGGCAGGAATACTGGAGTGGGGGGCCGTTTCCTCCTCCAGGGCATCTTCCCAACCAAGGGATCGAATTCACGTCTCCTGCATTGGCGGGTGGGTTCTCTACCAGCTGAACCACCAGGGGAGCCCATGGAAGTGAATAGATGGTGAATAAGCAGGCAAACACGGGAATAAAGGACCCACTAGGTGGGATGGGTTAATGAGAAGATACCATCCTATTAAATGTTGCCATCATTTTGAGTAGTGGCCTGGTCATCGTCAAACCTCACTACTTACGTAGGTCACATGTTTCTATCAAAATGAGCTTCTCCGTGATTTGTTTTTGCCAACCCACTACATCTTTCTTGGCAGATCCTCCTTAATCACTTCCTGTGCTATTTCCTGTGTTTTTAAGGAAAATGGTGGGAAGCGCAGTGCAGCCCCTCCACCAGCCCTCTGGTCAGGGGAGAGAGTTCTCCTACGCAGGCCAGCATCACGGGGCTGCACGCTAGAGCTAGTTTTTCTGAGTTAAAAAAAGGAAGGGAGGAAAGAAGGAAGAAAATGAAAAAGAGTTGGTCACCACGACCCCTGAGAGAATTTCCCACCCGCTCAGGACAGTCTGGCCACCTCAGACTCTGCCTCCTCAAGGCTGGAGGTCACTCCAGTGCCCTCCCAGGACAAGAGGTCCTTCTAGGGCGACCCCAGCCATGGGCCTCACCTCTGTTGCAAAGGCCGTGTGTCTTGAAGTCTTCTTTCATTTAAAGTATTTACTTATTTATAGCTGGTAATATTGAAACAGCTTCACGCCTAATAACAGAGTTTTCTGGATATTAATATAATTAAGGCAGGCACACCTCCTAGATCATTGCATGACCATTTGTTCATATCTTAGGGAAACTCAAGTCTAAGAAGAAAAATTAGTAAAGATCAAATATTTCATTTTCCTGTTATATGTATTTATGTTTTCTTGGTTCCTCTATTAAACAAATATATCGTTAGTAATATTAAGAGTATTCTGATATTATACAATGTATTGCTTTATTTGGTAAGACATTTTTATTATCGTCTTAATTATAAAGTTAAAATATGTCAATATAAAAAACAAGCTTTTCTATTAATGCAAGGATTCATATATATCCTTTGTATAACTTCCTTTTTTAAATTTGCACGTCATGCATACTTCTTAAATTTATTCCTGGGCATTTTAATCTTCTGCATTGTCATTAGCAATGTGACAGCCTCAATCACATAGTCAGACTGGTGTGGTTTGTGAACAGAAACATTAACTAGTCTAAATATATACTTAAAATTCTTAAAGTATTGCTTCTGTTTTTCTCTCTTTAGCTATTTATTAGCCATTCTCTTGGATTTTTCAGGCAGGCAGTCACATGGACAGATTTGGCATTAATGCTATTTAAAGCTAAATTACGATATCCCCCAAGGATGGAAAAGACGTGACAGATGGCTTTTCAAACCATAAATAGATTCAATTAAACTGTTTATTTTTTGAAATGAGCCCAGTGAAATATTTACTTTACAACGTGTCCTACCATAACGTGTTAAATGTCCTTCCTTGAGTAATAAACCGTTCCGAGCAAGTCTTTCAGAAGAAAGACCTTGCTGGTGCGTCCTGCTGCCCCAGCAAGGCTGGAGGCGAGGGGGCGCGGGGTGGGGCGGGGTCTGGCCTGAGGCCTGGCTCGCCAGTGCTCAGCTCAGCAGCCACCTTCCAGGGGTGACCTCTGAGCCGGCAGGGGAAACCGCCCCAAACCTGGCCGAGTGCAGAGGGCATGATCACCCAGGCACCCTCACCCCCCAGCCGTGACAGTGAGTCCAGGGCCAGCTCGTGTAACAGTCACGCTAGCTACAAGATTCATTCAAAACCGAAAGCCCACTTAAATGCGGCTTATTCCGCCTTTTCCAACCAAGGTCCAGGAAACGCAGGCGCCCCTGAGACTCTGGGGAAACAGAGGACGCCCACCCTGACCCCTTGTGGCTCTGGGGCAGCGGTCCCCCACCCTGTGCGGGGGGAGGCCCAGCAGCCCCTGCTCCTCCCACCTCCGGGCACTGGGGCCAGGGGTGCTGCGGGGAGGCCTAGGGGAGCGGGTCACACCCAGGGCTGGTTGGACGGCGGGCTGCCCCAAAGGACCCACACTGCAGGGAGGCGGGCTTCTGATCATTCGGGCTGCTTCGTGGGGGGCGGCAGGGGGTCTTCCAGGGCTGAGTCTGAGCCTGCGGAGAGTGAGGCCTGCTCCGCTAACATGCACACGGTTTAGAAAACCCAGTCCTGGTATCGGGCACTTCCATGTGCCTCTGGCAGGACTTTCAGACCTGGTTCCTCCTTTGAGGATCAGAGCGCAGCCCATTCCCAGCCTCAGGGTGCTGAGAGGTCACCCTGGCCTCGTGGGCACCCACGGGGCTTGGCCTGGGGAGGGAGGGACAGGGAAACAGCCTCTGGAGCCCTCTGTCTGTCATCCTTGAGAGTCCACAGGCTCCTCCCAGCTCCTCCCAGTGGGCCTGGAAAGCCCTCCTACCCTTCCTGGCTGATTTCTGAACAGCCTGGCTTCCAAGGGGCACGAGTTGGGGCGGGACCCCCTCCACAGTCCCCCAGGTGCCCTGCCTGCTCTTGGTCTGCAGGACAGAGTCCCACTCCCTTCACGCGTCCCCTCGAGGTGAGCAGGACACAGGCTCTGCCGGCTCCCTCCCCTGGGGAACCCCTCTCCCGTTCTGCTGGTGCCAACGACTGGGCTTGTCCTCTCATGGGGGTGCAGGGTCCAGGGGCTCCACGTCCCCAGATGGGAGGACAAGATGGACCGGAGCCGCTTCTGCAAACTTCCCCATGACAGGGAGGAAGGCAGGAGCCCACAGACAGACAGGCCGACAGAGCCTCAGATGCAGAGACAGACTGACGGGCGGCAGACGTCACCGGGCGGACTGGAGCCCCGGCCACCCAGCAGCAGCTCCGGACGTCAGCAGCCAGACCAGGAGGCACCGTCCAGCGAGGTGCCGGCCATGGTCAGCCTCGTCCCAACCCCCTCGGAGGACCCCACCCTGGGCAGTGTCTCAGGGGTGACCTTCAACACATCAGGGCCCTTCATGCACGTCCGGGAGCAGGGACGAGGCCCCCAGCCACTGGCCTGAGTGACAGTGTGACTGTGAGGCTCCTCCTGGTGACCAAAAGCAGGGGCAGAAGGGCTGGGCAGTGGTGCCCATTGAGGAGCCGCTCGATCCATTCTGTCCGGAGACAAAGGGCGATGTTAACTAAGCTCGGAATGAAATATTCATGCGAGCAGAGATGAAACCTTCATGAGAATGGAATCGGAGTCATGGAAGGAGACCTGCTCACAAGATGAGCCACGTTTGTGCCAATGCACAGGACGTGTAGCTGGGGTCTCAGCTCAGGTCCCCCAGGAAATCCTCAGGCCTGGGCACAGAAGGTGACTGGTCCTGCAGGGAGAGAGGAGGGGGCGGCCCCACAGCCCGGGTCAAGAAGGATGGGCAGAGAAGGGCCCTGTTGTCATCTCCCAGGGCGGCCTGCAGGCTGGGCCCAGGCAGAGGTCTGCAGGCAGGCCTCAGTTCAGCCTCTCAGCCTCTGAGCCGCAGCAGAGAGGGAAGATGGGGACTGAGCGTCCCCTCCAGCCCCAAGGCCCTTCATAAGGTTTTTCTAGCCCCCAAGTTTGAGCAGGGGGGACGCCCACAGCCCAGGTTTGCACCTGCATCCTCCGGCTCAGCAGCCAGGCCTCACTCCTGGGGGCCCTCCAGTCCCCAGGGGCCCCCGCTGAGCGGCTCTGGAGGATGGGCTCTCCCACTGGGCCGGCTTCCTCCCTGGGGCGGCTCACGTTCCCTTGCCTGTGACAACAGGTCAAGCTCCCAGAACCACTTTCCACGCTTCGCTTCCCAACAGACCTCTCAACCAGGAGGCCAGCCGCACCTGCCATGGGGCGCACCCAGGCCCGGACCCTGGGACCTGCCCTCAAGGTCCCCGCTCACCCGGCAGCAATGTGCCTGAGGCCAGGCCCCTTCCGCAGGGACCCTCAAGGTCCTCCGTCACTGTGACCCGGGTTCCGGGGATGCCGCCCTCTCCGTGGGCTCCCAGCGATCCTCTGACATCACGGCTCTTTGGGTTCTGCTCAGCGGCGCCTGGGCCCCCAAGACAGGCAGGAAGGACCCCCCGGGCCCCAGTCCACATGGCATCTACACCGCGTCTCCTCTTTCCCGCCAGGCCAGGCTCTCTGCCCGCCAGAGGGGGCCCTAAGCAGCGGGCTTAGCCAGAGCAGGGGGCTGGCCCGGGGGGCAGAGGGAGGGGAGACAGCGGGCGGGCCCTGGGGGTCTGTAGCTGCCAGCACTAAGCTGAGCCGTGGGGCTCGGGGGGTGAGGCCCAGAGTTGGCCTGGAAAGACCTGGGTGCGGTCAGCCCAGGGCCACAGGGAGGGCAGGAAGGAAAGGGAAGTAGACGGGCGGGGAGGGGCTGCGGAGCAGCCTGCCTCTAGCCGGGGTTGCGGGGGGGCCCTGTGTGGACACCCAGGAACCCTGCAGGGATTCTCAGCCTGTGTGGTTGGTGGCACAGAGCCGCTGGCTGGGCCTGATCCACCCTCACAGGAGCCGCGCAGTGCCCTGCCGGGGGGCGCACTTGCTTAGTTTAAACTGGGCTTTAGGCGCTCCTCAGCTGCAGGCCTGGGGAGTCCCCTCGGCACCCAGCAGAGCTGGTATCACACTGTCCCAAGGGGGCAGCTCACCGGCCACTGCCCCTGCAGAGCCTTCTGGGAGGGCAGGTTGGGTGTAGCCTGAGGGGCACCAGGGTGCAGGAAGGTGAACCCCGGGATGGGGGCAGCCCGGCGGCGCCCTGTGAGCAGCCTGCTTCTCCAGGGTCGATGGGAAGACCTGCGCCCTCCCCGAAAGAGGAGGTGTAGCTTGGTGGCCCCCTGGGACATCCCCACAGAGACATGGTCCTGGTCGGGCCAGGAGGTACGGGCCTCCGGGTGTCTTCCTCAGCCCCTGAGGGACCTTGGCAAAGAGCGGAGAAGCCCCAACCACCGCAAGGACGCGATGGCAGGTGAGGGCCCAGCCAGCCCCTGGCATGGGCGCCAGGCCAAGTGTGGGTCCATCCCCGGTCCGAGCTGGAAGAGTGTGTGGGAGGAGCAGCCTCCGCCCCTGCCTGGCCCCGCATGGCCCTCTGTCCACGTCAGAGAAAGTGACCCAACAACCAGACCCACTTTCGGAAGTGTTACGGCCATGAGCCACAGGAGGAGAAGGCCTCCCCGCGGCTGCCCTCTGCCTGCACAGCGGACGGCTTCTCACAAGCAAAGAGGGGCCCGATCCAGGCTATTTTAAGCACAGGCCTAGAAGTAAAGGCAGCTACAGTGTGAGCGGTTTTAGGAACACGTCCATGTCCTGGGGCGGCGGAGCCGAGGGCCGTCCAGCGGCCGAGCGGCCCAGCGTCCAGGCTCTGCGGCAGCCCCGCTCTGTGTGTGGCGCAGCCTGACGCCGGCAGGCAGCCTGGCTTAGCAGGCCAGTCAGCGCCGAGGGGCAGCAGCTCATCGGCGTGGGCGCTGGACAGAGGCCAGGCCAGGCGTGGCCAGCGGGCCCCCCCACCTCCCGGGACTCAGGAAAGAGAGCACAGCCCTGCCCCGACCCTCTGGGGCCGGCCGGGCTGTGCCCCTGTGGCCCCATCTTCCCCTGAACTACGCCTCGGGCTGCAGCCACGGTCCCCAGCGGGGTCTGTGAACCCTTTCTGCCTTCTTCCCCCGCCAGGTGCCTGGATCCTCGGCCGCCCGCTCCCTCTGTGTGTCCCCCCACCCTTCAGGGTCCCCACTGGCCACGTCTCATCCAGCGTGTTTGGGGCTGGACACCTCGCTGCAGACCGCGGGGCCTGCAGGTCCTAAGACCACCCTTCTCCCGCACCCAAGGCTAGGTCGGTGCCGAGGGTCCCATCTCTGGGTCCTACTCAGCTGTGCTCACCAAGGGGCTCAGGGCTGGTGGGACCCCCACCCCAGGTGGTCACTCTCTCCAGGGCCAGGGGTCTCCAGCCCCAGGCACTGGACTCCCCCACCCCCACCCCCATGGGGCCTGACTCTCGGCCTCTCGCCTCCCCAGGGGCAGCAGCTCTTTGCTGAGTGGCCCCCTGCCCCACCCAGCTTGAGCCCCGGGGCCCGGCCACGCCCTGCTCCGAGGACCAGGCCCCCTCCTGGGGAGGACGCAGGGCGCACTACTCAGCGGGCAGCCTCCTGTCCTGCTCCATGTTCTCCCAGGCTTTCCCAAGGCCCCCCATGGCCCCAGGGTCTCCCGGGTCTCAGCCTCTCATGCCCGCCCCCCACCCCCAAGGCCCCTGGGCTCTGTCTGTCCTCCTCGAGGCCTAGAGTGGGGGGAGTTCCCACACTCTGGAAGGGGGAGGAGAGGGGAGGGAGGTGGTGAGAGGGAGGAGGAGGAGGAGGGCCCGGATGGATGGAGAGCAAGCGGCCCTCCTGGAGTCCGGCTGCAAGCAGGATTTCTAAAACAGAATCCTGCGCTGGGAGGGGTGACGCCCAGGTTCATGCGGCCCCTGCTGTCCAGATCAGTGGGACGAAGACCCTCCCCCGCAGCTTGAGGAGAAGCCCATCCCCACCCCCCACCTGCCCTCCGCTTCCTCTGGGAGGATGCCCAGCCCTTGTGCTCTGCTCTCCTCTCTCCACGACTGGCCAGCGAGGCAGGGCCCGTGGACCCCAGGGCTGGACGTGTGGCAGCAGGTGGTGGCCGAGCAGCAGGGTGCGTGCATGGACGATGCTGCTGCTGGCCTGTGGTGGGTGTCAGGGCCGCCTGGGAGGCCCTCAGCCCCCCGGGGCTCCCAGCTGCCACGGGCAGATGGCCCTGTCCCTGCCCTGTTCTCTTTCCTCTCTGTGGCCTCCCTTTGCGGGGCCAAGACCTTGACCTTGGCGGGGGGTGTCCCACCTGCCCCCTTATCAGGCCTCTCTTCCCCTGAAGTCTCCCGTCCAAGGGCAGCGCTCACTCTGAGCAAGAAGGTGGATGTGGATGTTCAATCTTTCGTCAAGGCTTGTAGGCAGGTGGGCAAGACTCCCACTTACCCGGCCACCCACCCCTCCTCCACCCTGGGCTCAGAACCCACCTGGCTCCTACTGGGGAGCCGCCCACGATCCCAGAAGGGCGGGTGTGGGCAGGCCCACATCCTGATACCGGCTCCCACACCGCGGGCACTGCAGCCTGGGGTGCTGGCTTTGCGGGTCCTGACGCTGCGCCGCTCACGCAGGGCGGTGTCTGTGGCAGGGTCGCCCTCCTGTAGGTTCTCTGTTGCTGCAGGTCCCCGCCCAGGCTGAGAGCTGGGGGGACACTGGGGGCTGGTGGAGTCGGACGCTAGGGAAGGGGTCCCCGTGTGGGCTGGCTGGGAGCCAAGGGCAGGGCCCCTGTGTCCCCTCCGCCTCTGGGAAGACGCGCTGTGGTTGGTGATACACTGAGATGCTGGGGGGGGGGGGTGACGTCAGCCGTTCGCAGGTGGGTGCCCCACACCCTGGGCGGCCCTGGGCTCCTGGACGGACCTGTTCTCGTCCCAGCCTCTCCAATCTGCCCCCTCACAGCCCAGGCGGGAGGAGAACAGTGACCTTTGTCGGCAGAGCAGCGGCTGCAACCCCGGGGGTCCCTGCCAAGGACGGGGGGCTAGCTGAGGTGGGGGCTAGACAGCCACCCCTCGCGTGCACTGCTCAGGGCCCAGTGATTGGATGGCAGGGGCGGCTCGCACCCTCTTTCAGGCCATAAATTACTTTTTCAGGAGAAAAGCCTCGCGTTTGCCAGAAGGTCTGGGAGGCAAGCGTGGAAAAGCTCACTTCTTCTAAAAGGTCGAATGACCCACAGGCTCGATGGGAGGCCCCGCTGTGGGTCAGGGGTGAGCATGGGAATGTGGAGAGGACAGTCCTGGCACGGGGGCCCGCCGCGCCCTTAGCCTCCCACGTCTCACCCTGGGGTGGCCGTGGGCACTTGGGGATGACTCTGCAGGTGCTGTCCCAGGCTCCCTGGAGGCTGCCTCCCTGAGGGTGGCTGAGTCCCTCTCCAGCAGCCTGACTGAGGGGCTCCCCTTGTCAGCGTCTGTAAGTCACAGCAGGCCCCACCCAGACCCAAGATTCCTGGGTCACCCACCAGCCCCATGGACCTCATTCCTTTTCTCTCTGGAAACGGAGCAAGAGGCTGTGCCCCCGGCTGTCGGCTCTGCCCTGCCGCGTCCAGGGGTCCGCTGTGCATACGAGTGCTTTTCTGCACCACTGCTTGGAGGCAGCATGAGCCCCATGATGACCATGTAGGCGGGACAGGGCAGGCCCTCTGGGGGCCGGGCCAGGGTCCAGCCCTGGGGCGGGCGCCCCTCCCGGGGCCCCAGAGTCCAGCCCTGCGGGTGGGCGCCCCTCCTGGGGCCCTAGAATCCAGCCCTGCGGCTGGTTCCCCTCCCAGGGTCCCAGAGTCCAGCCCTGGGGGCAGGCGCCCCTCCAGGGGTCCCAGAGTCCAGCCCTGGGGGCGGGCGCCCCTCCCGGGGTCCCAGAGTCCAGCCCTGGGGGTGGGCGCCCTTCCCGGGGTCCCAGAGTCCAGCCCTGCGGGTGGGCGCCCCTCCTGGGGCCCTAGAATCCAGCCCTGGGGCTGGTGCCCCTCCTGGGGCCCTAGAGTCCAGCCCTGGGGTAGGCGCCCCTCCTGGGGCCCCAGAGTCCAGCCCTGGGGGTGGGCGCCCCTCCCGGGGTCCCAGAGTCCAGCCCTGGGGATGAGCACCCCTCCCGGGGCCCTAGAATCCAGCCCTGGGACTGGTGCCCCTCCTGGGGCCCTAGAGTCCAGCCCTGGGGTAGGCGCCCCTCCTGGGGCCCCAGAGTCCAGCCCTGGAGGAGGGCGCCCCTCCAGGGGTCCCAGGGTCGGTGGTGCAGTGGCTGAGTGTGCACTGGGGTTTTCTCAGTCGCAAAGCCTCCAGTTACAAAAGTGTCAGGTCAGATAGTGGGTGACAGGGGGAGGGAGAAGTGACCGGAGCCCGGTGGGGGGGTCCTCTGGCCCAGCAGTGCCTGCCCTCGGGTCAGCCCCCTGTCTGGAGGCTCATCCACAAGCTTCAGGGAGGGGCTTGGAGCACAGCCTTCTACTCTGGGGTCCGCCCGCAGACCGTGTCGGGGGTCCCTGCTCCTGCACTGGAGGACACGGCCACTCCGAGGTCCACAGGCTCACGGGAACAGGTGGGGGCCCAAGAGGTGCTGCCTGGCAGCTGCTTTTCCTGTGGAAACAAACACAGCCTGGCTGTTAGGGACACCCCCCGCACCCCCAGTGTGGTAACGGGCTGGGGCCTGGGGCTTCCAGACCCCTCCCGCCCCCAAGTGGCCGCGGCTGAGGCAGTTCCTTGGCTCTGGGCTCTCTTCGAGATCCCCGATCATCTGAATGAGGGGCTCCCCCGTCTGCAGGCTCTTGGGGGCATTCTGAGCTTGGAGAGCACCCTCAGGGCACACTGTGGGGTTAGGGGCAGAAGAGGGTGTCAGGGGGGGTTCAGATGAAGGAGCAGCAAGCCCTGGCCCCGAAGGGTGTACGGGCCAGAGCGTGCAGGGTGGGACGGCCAGCAGCTCGGCCTCCCTGGCCAAGGCCGAAGCTCTTCCGGCCCTTAGAAGGGAGGCCCCCCGGGGGGAGGGGCTGTGTCCCAGCCTATTAATAACTCGTGCACTGGCCCGGCCATCAGGCTATTTTTAGAGTCCCTAACGCAGCCCCGTGTGACTCAGCAAGGCCCCTGCTGGGATGAGAAAGTCGCACGCTGGCCGATGGCCGGGATGCGCCAGGCAGCTGAGCGTGGGCAGCCCAGGCCCGGGCACAGTCAGGCCGGGGCCAGTGGAGCCCTCGGGCCTTGAGCTGTGGGTGCCTGGCAGCCTCCAGGCCCCTGCCCGCGCCGCCCCACCCGCTATTCCCGCCCTGCACTGCCAGCTCCTCCCCCAAGCAGAGCATGGAAAATCTGATGTCAGAATTCCAGCCTCAGCAAAGAACATGACCTGACCTTCACCTCCTGCGGAGCTGCGTGGAGCCCCACGGGGGCCAAGCCTGAGTACCCCCTCCCTGCAGGCCTGGGGGCCACCCACCCCTCCCCCTCCCCGGCCCCCAGGGCAGCCCTGGCCCCACGGCCTCTGGTAATCTCTCCCTGGCACCGAGCACCCGAGGTGCCTCCCAAGTGTCCCAGGCTGGTCCTGCCCCCAGCAGCCCAGTTCCTGTGTGCAACTGGCAGGCTGGGCAGTTTGTTACTGGAAGGGTTTCTAGAGCAGGTCACCTGGCCAGAGGGGAGCGGGGAAGCCGCCTTCCTGTCCCCGCCCTGTGTCACTGGACCACCTGGCTGGTGTGGAAGCGCCTCCCCCTCCCCTCCTGGGGGACTCATGTGTGGAATGGGGGGAGGGTGCTGGGCGCGTACATGTGTGTAGGCACATGTGCTCCTATGCACACATGTGTGTGCTCATGTGCTCATGTGTACATGCTCAGTCATGTGTGTATACATTGTGAGCTCACCCGTGTGTATATGCTGTGCACACGTGTACATGCTCACTCATGTGTATATACACTGTGTACACGTGAGCTCACTTGTGTGTATATGCACTGTGCACACGTGTATGTGCTCCTGTGCACATGTGTACATGCTCACTCGTGTGTATGTGCACTGTGCACACACGTGTACATGCTCACTCGTGTGTATGTGCACTGTGCACACGTGTATGTGCTCCTGTGCACGTGTATGTGCTCACTCGTGTGTGTACATACTGTTCACATGTGTACATGCTCACTCGTGTGGGTACACACTGTGCACACACGTGTACATGCCCATTCATGTGTATGTGCACTGTGCACACCTGTATGTGCTCCTGTGCACACGTGTACGTGCTCACTCGTGTGTGTGGGTGCCTTGGTCCTTTGGAGTGAACTGCCGTTTCTTCAGCATCTTCTGGTCCAGGGGAAAGAGCCTGAGGGACATCCCCTGACTGGCGCTTCCCGCACAGCAGGTTTGCACAGCCAGTACTCTGGCCGCCAGGCCTCCCAGCGCCCCTGGGCTGAGAGGGGAGGAGAAGGACCACGTGAAGCCAGGGCCTGTGTGAGGTGGGAGCAGCAGTTCTGTGGGAGCACAGGGCTGGGGGAGGCGGGGCGTGAGGCGACTCTGCGGTGGGCGGGGCCTGAACCGCCAGCCTCTTGGAGCTGGGGGTGAGTGAGAGTGGACGTGGAGAGCCGGACCAAGACCCCAGAGCCCTCTGGCCGGAAAGGGCAGTTCTCACAAGCCCTGACTCTGAAACTTCCCAGCAGTTCCTTGTGGTTTTGGCTGCCTTTGCCTCAGCAAACACGAGCAGCAGACACCAGGAGGCGGAGGCCCTGCCCCTCCTGGTCGGCCTGCTGGTCTCCCCCGCCCAGGGCTGTCCAGCTGCAGGCGCGCGGTCCTGTGTTTCCCAGAATGAGGTCAGCAAGAGACGGTCCTGCTGTTTCCGACCTTGGACTCACAGCCCTCGCCTGGTCTGTGGGTTCTTTTCTCTGCTTCAAGTGTTAGGATGCTGTTATATTTAGGGAAGAAATTGCTTCCTAAAGATGGATAATGACAGGAAATTATACCTTGTTGATTCTGCATCTTTTTTTTTATTCCTAAGTGTGTCTTTCATGAAGCAACGGAAAATAAAAAGATTTATGAAAGCCATTTTCTGGAATAAAAACATTGTGTTGTTTTTCATTAACTTAAAAATCACTTGGAAAAAAGTCTCCCATTAAAAATATGTGACTGCCACTTGCTACCCCAGGTGTCCTCTTAAACTTCCCAGTAAGAGACCCCCAAAGACAGGGAGGAACACAAGACCCCACGGCACCTGGTGGATCTCCCCCCACAACACAACACACACACATACCATCACACACCACTGACGACACACACAGACACGGGTCACGGAGCTCACATCACAGCCCTGCGTAAGGAGACACAACACCATCATTCTCATGACTCAGAAGAACAAATCTTTGGAGTCAAAAGACTTGCAGGTAGTCGGGGAGGCCGTAAGGTCTAGGGGGGGTCCTGGTTTCCATGAAGGAGGAGGAGCCGGCAAGGTGAGTGGAGACAGGATGTAACAGAACGTGGTGGAGCATGAAGGCACGGAGCTTTGGGTTTGAACAGCATATCAAGTAAGACAGCAGACACTCGGGATGCCGAGGTCCACTTACAGGGTCCATTCGTTCTGGGAGATAATGACACTGAGGGAGATTAAGATTTAAATAACGAAGTAGAACTACTCGTCCCACCAAATGCCATGTGTCATATAAAGACAGATTTGTTTGCAAGCATATTTAGAGCTTTCTAAAATGTGTTTGTATACTGTGTGTGTGTGCTCAGTCGTTCAGTCACGTCCAACTCTGTGTGACCACTATGGACAGTAGCCCATCGGGCTCCTCAGTCCATGGGATTCTTCAGGCAGGAATACTGGAGTGGGTTGCCATGCCCTCCTCCGGGGCATCTTTTCGAGCTAGAGGTCGGACTCGCATCGCGCGTCTCCTGCTTTGGCAAGTGGGTTCTTTACCACTAGTGCCACCTGCTAGACCTCAGTAACTCCAAAAAGGATGTTTACAGAGATCATGTATTTTCACTGCAATGAAATGAACTAGACGTGGATGACAACTTGATTACAGCCATGAAGTAATTTAAGCTTATGCAGTGGGGCCAGGCTGTAGGTATGTTGACCCGTCACTTCTGAGAAGGGACCCCCGGTGCCCCCTACCCCCAGGAGAAGGGACGGAGGGGCCTGGCTCCACACCAGAGCCACCCAAGGATAAGGGGGAGCTGGGCTTGGAGCCCTCCTCCCTGTTGGACTGGGCCACCCTGACAGCTTACATGGAGACCCCCAGCAGCTAAAAATTAAGGAAAATCCTCTACAATAGCTCTTGGGTCAGAGACCAGCAAAACCACAAGCCCAGGGTGTGTAAAGCACAGTGAGGTGGGAAGCGCTGCTTGTCACAGTTCTGGGAGGCGCCAACAGCCATCGGCAGGCGTAAACTGATGGACCTAAATGTTGCCGTTCTGAATAAGACTGAAGATCTGGAATCACTAAAATAAACTTAAAAATAAACTCGGGGGAGAACAGATCACTCCAGAAGAAAAGACTGTGAAATTAGAAAAAAAATCAACCATAGTCCTCCCGGCTCCCTGGGGCCCCGAGAGCAGGGCAAGGACCCCGTGTCTGGGAGCAGCCGGTCCCAGCAGGACTGGATCTGCCCCGTGTGCACCCCCGGCGTCCCGCCCCCGCGGGTGAGGCGCGGGGCCCAGGACTGTCCTGGTGGCTCCAGAAGGGAGGTCAGTTCCACGTGGAGGCGAGCTGTCGACTGGGTCCCTGTTTGCTGACAGGAGTCTGGAGCCCCGAAGGGCCCCGGGGTGTGCAGGTTGACCACCTTCAGGGTCAGGCGGGACTGCAGGCGTGGCTCAGGGGAAGGGTGTGCCCCCAGACCCCGGTTGTCGGGTGGGGAATGCCCCTTCCCCGTTTGACCCACAAGCCTCCACAGCCATGGCAGCAGGTCCGGGCTCTGCTGGGTCCTGTGAGGGTCTTGCCGGGGACTTAGCTCATTTCCTGTGGAGAGGGCTGGGCTGTCCCCTCACATTCCCAAGGACACTCCAAGGGCATGCCCCATCTCAGCCCTTAGGCTTGAGGAAGTGAACGTGGAAAGCGCTTTGGTTTCTGCCCCCTGCTGACCTGGGTGTGGTCGGTCACTGTGTAGAGCTTGACCTCTTCCAGTTCACCAGGAGGTCCGTCTGTCCAGGTGGCCACGGTCCCCTCACATGCCAACTCGGGACGCTGCTGACTGTTCTGAGTGCTTCCAAGGGTTTCTTCCTGGTTTGCACAGTAAGCTATAAACTCACGTCGGCCAGGACTGGCAGGCGGCGAGCCGGGCCAGCCGGCTGTGACCTCTGGGCCTGGGGCTGGCCTCCCCAGGACCGCTTAGGGCTGCTGGATGGAGGTGGGACTGGGCTCTGCAGTGTCAGCTCCAGGCAGGTACATGAGATGGGTTCTCGGGGCGCTGGGCCTAGAACTGGCCACTGAGAATCCAGTGGCTGACAAGGCCTGAGCCGTGGGGCCCTGCCAGACAGCCTGCATGACGCCTGGAGCCTCGAGTTCACGTCCGCCCTGCTGGACTCGGCCCGGGGAACCGGGAGGCTGCTGGCAGCTCACAGGGCCCGGAGCTCTGGCGTGGTCGGGGCGTGGGCACCTGTGTCGGTTTGCGAGGTGTCCGGCTTCTCAAGGACGAGGGCCGCTTCATAGAGGTGCTAATGCCGGGGTCCCTCCGGAGCGGCAAGGCCTAGACTCGGGACTTCTCAATCTCCTGGGAGAGCCCCCGTCTCTGACAAAGCCCGGGACCCATGATGACGGTTGAGAGGAGGTTCACACACACCCATGGTGGGCCCTCACACCTTCTCGTCCAGCCCCAGACACGGGGCCCCAGGAGCCCAACCCCTGGCTGACGTCAGGGCCCCCCTTACCAAAGGCCCCCTCGCTGTGGCCCCTTGCGTCCCCCTAACCTTCCTGGAGTCACTTCACACCCCAGTTCAGTCAACTCAGATGGCGCAGGTCGTCAGGAGAGGACAGGAGGTCCGCTGGCTGCCCCCCAGGGCAGCCCCAGCGCCTCCATTTTGAGGTGCCGGGCGGCCTGGAGCAAGGCGCCGGCTGGAAGGTCGAGGTCCAGGTGGGTCTCCAGGGACATGGGGCTGCACCATCCTGGAGGCGAGGGCCCCAGGCCGCTCTGGGGAGGGGCGTGGAGAGGCCGCTGTCATACCTATCCTCGGCGGGGGAGATCCCAGCAGGGCTGCAGGCTTCATGCCCCTCTTGCTGCCTTGCTACAGCCTGCGAGGGCCCTGAACGGCCTTCCTGGGTGTGCAGAGCATGGCCCTGCACCCCCAGAGCCTCCTGCCCGACCAGAGGAGACCCCACGGCCCCCTTTCTCAGGGTTTCCTTGGAGCCTCATCTCCCCTGCCCAGCCTCCGGTGGCCTCCTCTGGGATGTCTTGCAATATTCTTGCCAAATTGAAATGTGAGCCACCTACTTACAATCAGGACAGTCTTGCCCAGGACACACCACCTGCTCGGTGGAAGGACTGGTCCCTGGACGGCATGGCCGCCTCCACATCAGGACGGGCTTGGTGGTCATGCCAGGGGTGCTGGCCTCGGGCAGCAGTTCACGCTGGGGCCAGGCCCACTCTCTGCTGTGACTGGTCCACTCTGGGTGTGACCCACGGGGACCCAGGGCACCGAGCCCCAGGTTACCGTGGGGGCGGGGGCAGGGGTCCGGTCCTGGCCTGGCCTGGCCTGGCATGCGGGGAGACTGGGCCTGGGGGGCATGGGAGAGCCAAGGGCCAGGGGCTTCAGCAAGACACCCCGGGGCTCAGCTCAGTGCAAGGGCCCCATCCCGGCCTGAGCCCTCACAGCCCCGGCCCCGCCTCACAGACACAAGCCCCTCCAGGGTCGGGTGTGTGTGTGAGCTCACAGGTGCGGACGGCCCCTCCGGCTCAGGGATGCCCAGCACAGGGGCCAGGCTCACCTGGGCAAAGAGGTGGCCCTTTCCAGAGCTCTCACTGCACGGCTGCACGGGCCCAGCCCGGTTTGGAAGGAGACAGCAGGGCTGCTGGGGGTGGGCTGCCGTGAGCCTGGGACGCCCTCTAGGCCCCTGGCTCCGCCTGCCACGCTCACCAGCCCGAACACAACGGCTCACCTTGCGTTTGGTGATTCAGAGAATGTCCACCGAGAACAAGCTCCCACTGTCTCCAAAAGCCGAGACTACTCCCAGGGCGGGCACAGCCCCTGAACCCACTCACCGTCCTTAGTAAAAAGGGCCCCACCCACCGTGAGCCGTGCAGCTTGCTTCCAGCCCACAGGGCGGCTCCCGGGACCCCCGCTCTGAGAGATGGGCGGCCTGGGCAGAGGATTCCGCGGGCGAAGCCCGGGCCACCAGGGCCTGTGGTGTCGCCAGGTCTCGGGCAGGCCCGAGCCTCTGAGCCTGCACTGACGGGCCCCCGGACGCGGGCAGCACGCGTCCCCGGGAATGTCCACTTGGCGGTGGCTGTTCTCAGTCCGGGGCTGCAATCAGAACCGGGGGATGGGGGTCTGGGGGGAGGGGGAGGTCAGCTGCTGCGTCTTCCGAACGCAGGTCAGTAGCACCCTTTGACCTGAGCAGTTCCCGGAGCTGGTTTGGCCAGCACATGGGATGTACCCTCTGTCCGCAGACCTGAGCTGGGCTGGGCCCTTGCCAGCGGGAGTATGTGCAGGGCCAGCCAAGCCCCCCAGACCATGGGGCGTCCCCGGAAAGGGAGGCGAGAAATGAAGGGCTGGTCTCCAAGGTCACAAAGAGGACCCCCCAGGGGGTGCTGGCAGGCTCCCACTGGAGCCACTTGGAGGGTCCGTGGTCTTGGAGCCCCCATCACCGAAGGCCCAGCCAGGAGCTACCCCCTCCCGTGGAAGTGCACACAGACAGAGAGCCCCCAGCCTCTGTATCCACAGTGCTGCTGTGGGAGAAGCTGCTTCTGGAACCTCCCAGGCCTTCCTGGCAGGAAAATCAAAACCCTCAGAATTATTACTGAAAACTCTTTTTAACAATGAAAGATAAGCGCCACCCCAGCACACACACACTCCCCCTCAGTCCTCACGTGGAGGCTGAAAGCAAGCTCGCTCTGAGTGAGAGAGCCATAAAAACCTTATCTGCGCATGTCCTTAACCATGACCCTTTCAAGTCATCCTTAGGAGGGATGAGGCTAAAAAAAGGTTTCCTTTGCCTTTGAGTCATCTTGGCCTAAATATCGTGGGAAATTTCCATGACTGCTCGTGTCGTCCACACCCGGAGTCCACAGACTCCCGCACGCATGGAGCAGGGGCTTGCCTGCTCCGGGCAGCCACCAGTCCGCGGCGGGCTCCTCAGTGGAAGGCCAGGCTGGTGAGGCCGCGGGGGGCAGGCCAGCCGCCCCGCACCTGGGTGCCAAGGCTGGGTCTTGGCCTGGGATCCTGTCCTCACAGTGCCAGCCCTTAGAAACATCTGCTGAGAAAATTCTGTTGGAACGCTGTCTTCAAAATAAAGAAATGAATAAAACAGCTTTGCTGGGCTGTAACCCACAGGACACACACTTCACCTATCTGAAGCCTACAGTCCGATGCTTTCGCTGTGTTCACAGGTGTGTAGAACCATCACCATGGTCCTTTCCAGAACATTTCGTTACCCAGAAAAGGAACACCTACCCTTTGGGGACCAGCTGCCCTAAACAGCCCCTGACCGACTGTCTCTGCAGCCCTGGCTCCGCACGTTGCTAGGATGGCAGGCTTCCTCTGACTTCATCTCTGAACAGGCCCCCAACCCTGCACCCAGCACATGCATGCACTTGGTACATCCTTGTTCGAGTTCCAAGAACTCAAGCTCCAGGAGCTCCCGGGTTCCGGCGGCGGTCCCCCTCTGGCCTGGTGTGTGTGGGGCCAGACATGGCCAGGGTGGAGCCCACGTTCCCAAGGGGGCACTGGGCTGGGAGGAGGCAGCCAGGCCTGCTGGGGGCATCCAGGCAGGTTCCCCACCCACAGGGAGGGACCAAGGCTCCCTGACTGACAGTGTGGCTGCTGCAGCCCCCTGCTCACCAGGCCTGCCTGGCTCCTGAGGGCGACTGTGGGGAAGCAGAGCTGACCCAGGGCCTGAACCCACCACAGGGCTCACTCCGAGGGTGCCTGCTCCAGCCCGGGTGTCTGTCCTGGAGGAAACGGGCCCCAGACGGCGAGTGGCCTTGCGGAGAGTAGGAGGACCCAGCACCTTCTTCCCAGCCTGACCCTCTCAGCTTCTCTGGGCGAAGGTGCTCCCAGACACCCTAAGAAACCAGACCAGCCAGATGGGACCATCTCTAGACCTGTCCCCACGTGGCAGGGCGTGTCCCACCGCAGGGCGTGTCCCCACTGCAGGGCGTGTCCCACTGCAGGGGACTCTCCAAGGGGCAGGGGGATGTGACCTGGCTAGGGGTCTGCATGGCCTTTCTGAAGAAGCAACAATTGAGGGGTGACCCAAAAAGTGTCCCCTCCCTGGGTCTCCAGGTCCACGAATCCCCAGGAGTGGGTTTCCTTAGCGCCTCCCTTGAATCAAATCACCACCCTATTCCCAAAGTCCTGGAAACACCACAAGCCCACCATGAGGTTCCAGGGTCGGTGCTCGGAATGCTTCCCTCTGTGTGTCCTGGGGGGCGGGGGTCCTGGAGGTGCAGGGCATTTCTTGGGCCTGGGGGGTGGCTGGCTGAGTCCTACTTTGACTGGGGTGATTGTTCTAAGGATGCCCAGCTGACGCTCACTCAGCTGCGTGTCTTCCTGGTGTGTGGTTTTCTGTATCTGAGTTTTATTTTAGCATAAAGAGGTGGGCAGAGTAGATGTCGAGCAGTGGGCATCCCTGCTCTGTGCCCAGCCTTCTTCTGGTGCTGGCCCGGCCCCCCGACCAAGGCAGGTTCCTGAGGTGGGTGAGACTCGGTCTCCGCAGAGGTGCCCAGCACCCGCCTGCTCTGAGACTGACACGCTCATGTGGGAGGCTCTTGATGGCTGCCAGGAAGAGATCAGGGCTCAGTACAGTCAAGAGCTTCAGGGCACCCTGCAGAGGCAGCGCCAAGCCCGCCCGGGCCCCAGGGAAGGGTCAGCTGATGGGCCTGGATCTGACAGAGCCACAGGCTGGGCAGGAGCTGGGGACCAGGCGTGGAGGTGACGGGGGAAGCGACGGTCATAGCCCAGCGCCATGCGGCGGGAAGGAGGCGGGGTGGGGGGCCCATACCAAGGAGGAGGAGGCTCTGTGGCCCCCTCACCTCGGGGTGGGCCGTCGGCAGTCTGGCCAGACCCTAGCAGAGTGAGGGTCTTAGGGGAAGAGTGTAAAAACAGGAGATGGAGCGTCATTCTGAAGATGAGAAGACAAGAAGAAAGCTGACATTCACAGCAGATGTGGGAGGCCCAGCCACGCCCGGGGTGGGAGATGCCTTCCAGACAGCCGTGCTCAAAGGCAGGCAGCTGAAGCCAGTCAGGAGGCCTCAGCAGAAAGCCTCGGTGTGGAGGGCGGGCCAGCGGGGCAGGGGACATGCACGCTCGGCCAGGAAGAGCCTGTGTGTGAAGAACAGACCCAGGGACCCTTCCAGGCCCGGCGGTCAGTCCAGGGGCAGGACCGGGACCAAGCGTTCAGCATCTGAGCAGACCCAGGGACCCTTCCAGGCCCGGCGATCAGTCCAGGGGCAGGACTGGGACCAAGCATCTGGCATCTGAGGCGCCAAACCCAGTGTCCGCAGCGAAGCGGGAGGCGGTGTCCAGGCACTCTGCTGGTGGAGGACATCTGCCACGTCCCCTGGAGAGGACGCTGTGCAGCGCAGCGGTAACACAACTCCCAATCCAGTTTGCCTCAACATGCTGCACATACCAAGCCGCTGCCCATCAAACAGGTGGCGCTAGTGGTAAAGAGCCCGCCGGCCAGTGCAGGAGGCATAAGAGATGCAGTTTGATCCCTGGGTCAGGAAGATGCCCTGGACGAGGGCATGGCAACCCACTCCGGTGTTCTTGTCTGGACAATCCCATGGACAGAGGAGCCTGGCAGGCTGCAGCCTGTGGGCTCGCAGAGACTCACACATGACCGAAGTGAGCACGCATGCAAGCACACCCATCAATATGCAAACACAGCTAGTACACTATCCCTAAGGTAGAAAACAATAATAGCTTTTATTATTGATAAAACCACATGTATTTTACTTATCAGCATAGGAAGGGCAGTGATGAGGATTGTGATAATGTTCATAACGCTGTCCAAGCAGCCCTGAAGACAGGCTTTAGCCAAATGAGAAATGAAACAGCACGTTCCCCACGCCCCTAGACGCTGCAGCCGGAGCCAGGCTGCTCAGCGCCCTCTCCCGCCCCTGGCCTGGCCCAGTTCTGTGGGTGTGTTTCTGCACCTCACCCCCACCCTCTGCCTTTGGACCCCAGGGCTCAGGGCCAGCCTTTGTCTGTCCCAGCTCCGGCAGGACCTCTCCTGTGGTTGAGACCCTGGCGGCAGAAGCACCGCACAAGCCCACGGCTCCCTCCAAGGCAGGGCTGTGCCCAGGGCCCAGCTCCTGCAAAGGCTGTGAGCTGGGAAGGACCAGCCCTGCCCCATGGAGCCTCTCGCTGAAGCGTGCGTTTATTTCCACTCACAGAGAATGGAAGGCCATGACCGGGGGCTCCTGACTCCCAGCTCCTCCTCGTTTTCCCCCTTCCTGGACGGTGGATACGTTCACGCTCATCTGGCCGAGGGGCTGACCTGGAGCAGGGCCCCCGAGACGACCCCAGAGAAGCGTGTCTGGACTCAGGGCCGAGCCGATGCTCCAGGGCAGCCAGGTTCCTGCTTGGCTCGTTCCTGCGGCACCCGGCCTTCTGGAACGTGCGTGTGTCCCCTTCGCGACCAAAGGAGACGCTGTCAGGCGGTGTGTTCAGCGCCGTCTGCGCACTCTGTCCCCCTCGGGTGACAACACGTATTACCGCCAGTGGGCCGTGGGCACGTGTTTTCTTCCTTCTGGTTTATGTATTTGAAGAAGGAATTCATAGGGCCTGGACTCCATCGTAGGCCTGTTCATGCTGACCATGCTCAGCCACCTTTCCAATGGACTCTGAACTCTGTGAAAACTACAACAGGAGGATAAGACCCCCTCCAGACAGGGGAGCCTTGAAGATCGTATCTAGGTTACTCATTGCCTAAGAGAAAGCATACACTATCTCTTCTTCCTCCAGACAGGCCATACACTTTCCTGTATCTATCGGAGTGTAACCTCAGGCTTATTGATTATTGGCTAATTGTTTGACTGTTTGAGCACGTGAGCACATAGCACGTGAATGAGGGGGTTATTGGGATTGTATTTTCCTTGGTTTATGTAAGTCTCAAGGAATTTGGGGTGGTGGGTTTGGACACGTACGCATGGGGTATAAAAGATTTTCACAAATGCTGGTCGGGCCCTTGGCTAAGAGGAGACTGCCTCGGGCCCGCCGGTGTAATAAGCTCTACTCCACTATCTGCACTGTCCTGCTGAGTGAGTTTGCTTCCCGGAACGTGTGGCTACAACATATTGACCAGATTTTTATCATAAAGTGGTATTTCTTTGAAAGCCAGTCATTTCAATTAAAAAACTAAAAACAGATAAAGGCAAGTGAGAGATGATCCCGTTTAAGGAAGCAGTGGCGTAATGACCAGCAGGGGAAGGGGTTTCAGTCGTTCATAGACAGGACACAGTCCAGCCCTGAGGTGGGCATGAAAACACGGCCCGTTGGCCAGAGGAGGGCCTTCTGCAGCAGAGGGTGGGAGGGCCGTGAGCTGCTGGAGCTGCTTCCCGAGCAGCAGGCCCCAGGCCCGCAGCCCCACCTCTGGCTCCAGGGGAGGCTGGGGGTCTGGAGGCCACAAGCCACCAGGATCTAACAGGACAGGAGAGCCAGCTTCTGCCTCTGTTCCCAGTGAGACTCGTCCAGTGGGACCTGCTGGGTCACATGTTGGAACCTGGGGATGCCCCATGGGCTTAACACCACCAAGACCCAGCCCTGGGGTGGAGGTGGGGGTATCCTGCTTAGTTGGGGGTGGGCATTACTGGGTGGGCTCGAGAAACTGCAGCAGGCCCTGGGGACCAACAGGAGCTGACCACGGAGCCCAGGGACCCTCAGGGAGCAGCTGTCCTGTTCACACTGTGCCCACCTCTGCTGGGCCCTGTGCAGGGACCCACGGAAGGGACAAGACGGACCAGCAGCCGCTGTTGCCGTCATGAAGCGGCGGGGGACCCCCACTGGAGGTGGGGGGCACTGAGCTGGGGCGGGAGCAGACACACGGCCAGGGACACACGCAAGGCCCAGGTCCTGGGGCGAACCCAGGACTGTGCCTTCTGCCCACCCCGGGGGCCCTGGGGGTGGAGGGGCCCCAGCCCAGCTCCCCCAGCCCCTGCTGCCCCCAGACCCAGTACGGGGGTGGCGAGGGGGCAGAGAAGGGTCTGCTCCCCACTAAGGGGGCGGAGGCTCCTGACTGAAAAACAACGCCCAATGTGAGAGCTGGGACTCACGCTTTATCTGGGGCAAAATGAAGACTGCAGCCCAGAGACAGCGCCTCAGGCTGACAGCCCGCACCAGAGGCGGGAAAAGGCCAGTGCAGACGCGACTGCCTTGAAGGGGGTACATGCAACGAAGATCACATTTTTGCAGGTTTCAGCCGGTCTTGTGATGCTTCTGTGAGTCACGAGAAGCAGTCGTCACCGTGAAGGATTTCAGTGCTTTTCCAGATCTGAGAAGATAGAAGAATCGGGCTCATAAAGTCGGCTCCTGAACATACCTCACCGTCCGAAGGCCTGTTCTGCCGGTTCCCCACCGCCTTCGCCCACGCCCAGGCCCTCAATCCTGCTCGCCGCCTGAGCTCCTTCGGGCACTGTTGAAGGTCAGAGGCCACAGTGGCTCACGGTTTAATCCGTGTAGAGGTGGACCGCAAGCGCCAGCGTGTAAACGTGTAGGTGACGAGGCCATGTGGGCCTGGGCTCCTGCTGCTCTCAGCTGTCCAGCCCCCCTCCAGAAGGCCCACGGGGTGACCCTCACCTCAAAACATGAGGAGACGATCTGGGCTGTGTCCCTCCTCCAGGCGGGCTGTGCTTCCTCCTCCAGGCGGGCTATGTTCCCTCCTCCAGCTGGGCTGTGCCCCGCCTCCAGCTGGGCTGTGAACCCCCCTCCAGGCGGACTGTGCCCCCTCCTCTAGGCGGGCTGTGCTCTCCCCTCCAGGCGGGCTGTGCTCCCCTCTCCAGGCGGGCTGTGCTCCCCCCTCCAGGCAGGCTGAGCTCCCTACTCCAGGTGGGCTGTGCCCCCTCCTCCAGGCTGGCAGCCAGGGGTGCCCGAGGAGCCTGGGGAGGACAGTGTGAGGAGGACTGGGCATCATGGGACCAGGCTCAGTGTCTCCCATTTAGGAAGCAGCATGTTCTCACCAGCAGGAGCTCGGGCCCTCTGGATGGGCTGGGGTGCCCAGATGCCCCCACCAGCCCACTCTGAGCGGTAATCTCATTGGCTCAGGCCCCAGGCCTCTGATGCGATTCTCTCTGCAGCAAAACTGGCCCTGCCACGCTAAATGGGCTCCTTGATTTGATTCTGGATCCTCTGCTGGCCTGTCCAGGCCCCAGGGCCCCTCCCAGGCCCCGGTAACGCGTTTAGCCATTTGTTGACCAACTGCAGCTTTTCGGAGGCTGGCAGCTCCGTCTCCAGGGGCTGTCACTTCTCCTTAGAGAGAGAACACGAGCCCCCTCACACACGCTCCCCCACCCCACCTGCCCCCAGCCCTGCGCCCGCGGTCTCTGACCTCCAAGGAGGGCCAGCGTCACTTGGGAGCCTGTTAGAATGCAGAGCCTCAGGCCCTCAGGGCTCCACGTAAGCCTCGCCTGCCAACAAGAGCCCACAGGACCCAGTGTCCCTCGCGGGCCCAAGGCACCCTTTTGGAAGGACCACTCTGCCCTCCTCAGACTTTGCCCCAGCCCACGGAGGAGTCATCCACGCACAGCCATGGCCCTCCTCTGGAACACATGCAGGGAGCCCAGGACCCCAAACGCCCACCCCACGGCCTGAGCCCACCTCAGGGCCTGCGGGAGCCCCTGCCCCAGGGCTGCCTGCAAGAGACGTGGAGGCCTCCTCGCGGTGCATGAGGCACAGCGCCGAAGGCTTCAGCATGTGCGTGAGGGGGCCTCAGTCACCCCTTTGCCCAGGCCCTGAAGGCCTTCCCAGGTGGCACTGAGGGTAAAGAACCCGCCTGCCAAGGCAGGAGACGTAAGAGACACAGGTTCGATCTCTGCATGGAGAAGATCCCTGGAGGAGGGCACGGCAACCCACTCCGGTGTCCTTGCCTGGGAAATCCCATGGACAGAGGAGGCTGGTGGGCTCAGTCCATGGGGTCACAGAGTCGGACATGATCAAGGTGACTTAGCACACACAGCACCAGGCCCTGAAATACAGCGGGCGTGCCTGCCACAGGCGGTTCATCCCTCTACCCGCACCTTCATTCCTTTATTCTCCCGATATGTACCGGTGTCTAGAATGTGCCGGGCACTGCCCTGGGCTCAGAGCACTGCAGAGCGTGGCAGAACACCCAGCCCCGCAGAGCCACCATCCTGGAGGAAGCGGCAGCCAGAGGAAACACAGGAGGCCCAGGAGTGCTGGCTGGTGAAAGCATGAAGACGGCTGGCACAGGAGGTGCCAGGGAGCCCTGCTGAGAAGGGGCCTGGCAGAGAAAGGCCTGAGGCAGGCAGCCCTGGCGCCCGAGAAGCTGTCTGTCCAGGAGTCAGTTTGCAGAGTCAAAGCTGCAAGAATATTCAACCAGACAGGAGAAGACCGACATGCATCTTGAGCAGACCAGGCCTGCACTCACACCCAGCCCTGCTCTGGGGGAGCTTTTTTTGGAACAGGGCCTTTCAACTCTGTCTGGTCAGACCTCCCGATTTTTGCTAGTTTGCACTTCCCGCAGGACAGCGATAAAGGCCCTTCCTCCTCATGGTCTGGGGTCACTGTTTCCCTCTCTGCTCCTTCTCAGCTACTCAGGCCTTTTGCCCATTTTTATATTGGGCCATTTGCTTCTCCTGACACATATTGATACATAAGTGTGTACACATACAGTGTGACGTGCCTTGAAAGTGCTGCGAAATCACCATTTGCAATGAACACTTGTACATTGCAAGCGTCTTCATGGGGCTTCCCCAGTGGCTCAGCAGGTAAAGCATCCACCTGCAGTGCAGGAGACAGGAGATACAGATTTGATCTCTGGGTCAGGAAGATCCCCTGGAGGAGGAAAGGGCAACCCACTCCAGTATTCTTGCCTGGAGAATCCCATGGACAGAGGAGCCTGGCGGGCTGCAGTCCACGGGGTCGCAAAGAGTCAGACAAGACTGAGCGACTAACACACACATGTGAGGTGATGGAATTAAACTTGTGGCCATGATTTCACAACATGTCCATATATTAAATCACTATGTTATATATCTTAAATTTGAACAATGGCATATGTCAATTATATTTCAATGAAACTGGAAACAGCAAACATCTGCCTCTGGTGAGTGGCTTGCATTTCCACATGGTGCTTTCTAATGAATGGAAGTTTTGAATTCTGATACAATCACTTTATGAAATATTTTCTACTATGGTTAATCTTTTTATGTCTGGCCTAAATCTGGCCTTTTTATGTCTGCCTTATTGTTGTAGCCATGTGTTCCGGGAAACAAACTCACTCAGCAGGACAATGCAGATAGTGGAGTGCAGGTTATTACACCGGCAGGCCCGAGGCAGAGTCTCCTCTTAGCCAAGGACCCCCAACCAGCATTTGTGAAAATCTTTTATACCCCATGTGTACGTGTCCAAACCCATCACCCCAAATTCCTTGAGACTTACATAAACCAAGGAAAATACAATCCCAATAACCCCCTCATTCACGTGCTATGTGCTCACATGCTCAAACAGTCAAACAATTAGCCAATAATCAATAAGCCCGAGGTTACACTCCGATTGATACAGAAAAATTCATGGCCTGTCTGGAGGAAGGGGTGATAGTGTATGTTTTCTCTTAGGCGATGAGTAACCTAGATACGATCTTCAAGGCTCCCCTGTCTGGAGGGGGTCTTATCCTTCTGTTGTTGTTTTCAAAGGCACTAAACACAGAGTTCAGAGTCCATTGGAAAGGTGGCTGAGCATGGTCAGCATGAACAGGCCTACGATGGAGTCCAGGCCCTATGAATTCCTTCTTCATTATGACAAGGTCAGAAAAATTATCAGGTATTTTCATCTAAGATAATATTTCGTATTATTTCACACCCTCACATTCCTGGGATGAACCCAACTTCATGAGTGTCATCTCTTTTAAAAAATATACAGTTTACAGGATGAAGTTGGCTAATAATTTGTTTAGGATTTTTATGTCCTTTCTTAAGAGACTGGACTAAAATGCGCTTCTTGTACTAGTCTTGTCTGGCTTTGTTTTTAGAAGCTGTGCGGGCTGCAAAATAATCTGGGGAGGTTTCCTGCTTTGTATGAGACTGAAAAAGTCATTCCTTGGAAATTTGGTAGAATGTGTCTGAATAATCCCAGAAGTGAGTTGTCTTGCAGGACAATTTTCAGCTAATGGTCAAATGTCCTTAAATGTCATAGAAACTTTTAGTCTTCTCTTTCCTCTTGAATCAATTTTTTTTAAGTCATAATTTCCTGGGAATTTGTTCAATTGGAATAAGATTTCAAATTGAGTGCTTCATGATATTTTTATCTTTTAAAGCCTCTGTGTGAGAGGGTTTCCGCTTTACATTCCTAATGTTAATTTGTCCTTATGGTTCATTCCGCACCCCTCCACCCCCCCCAACCCCCACTTTCCTTTTCCTGGTCACCAACCGGCTTTTGTCTTCGATTCTCCGGCTCTCATTTCCTATCGCAATAATTTCTGCGCCTATCATTTGGTTGTATTAATTTCTGCCTTTTCCTCCTCCTTTTATTAATTTAGCCTTTATTGTTTTTCTGATTTAACTTGGACACTTGCTTATTTTCTTTTTTCTTTTCTTCTTCTAAGGCGACACAGATTCCCCTGAACCCCACTTGGCACTGTCCCACACGCGTGTGTCACACACACGTGTGTCTCACACAAAAGCGTCACACGGAGGATCTCCGTCACAGTCCAGTTCTGTTTCCAGTTTCTGGACGCTTCATGCTTTGACTCAGGCATCGTTCGAAAGTGTTTTATTTTTCAAATGAACGGAGATTCTAAAAGTTTATTTTTACAATTTGAAATCATTAAGTGTATCTTCTAAATAAATATTGTTTTCACTTCTGGTTAATTGTGTTATGATCCGAAAACGTGGTTCGTAAAGCATCATTTCATGGAAATCGGTGCGCTCCGTGTTGTGACGAGCAGTTCCTTTCTGCCCGTTCCGTGTGCACTGGGACCGGGAGGGTCGCTCTGGGGTCCGGGTGCCCGACGGCGGGGGTGGGAGGGGTGTCACTCTCACTGGGCAGCGAAGCCTGCAGGCGGGGCCGGGACGGACCCCGCCTCCCCTCCGCCGCCGGGCCAGGCCCAGCCCCTCCCAGCCCTGCCCGGCTCTAGACCCCTGTACGACCCCAGGGCGGGCGTCTCCGTGGGGAAGGTCTCCTGTTCTCCGCCCCCGCCCCCACTTGCTCAGGGTCGGGGCCTCTTCCTCCCGGGGGTTGGGGGAGGGGGTGGCGACTGCCCGAGACTCGAGCCCCACCCTCACCCCCGGGCTCTGCAACCCCCTCCGCAGCCCGGGAGGCCCCAACCCACCAGCCCGGCCCGGCTCGCCCGGGGGCGAGGCAGGGATGCCCGGGTGGGTCCGAGTCTTTCCGCGCCGGCACCGTCAGCGGGTGCTTGGCTTCTAGTTGGAGGAGTCACTGCTGGTTTGTGCCGAGGGGCCTCCTGCCCCGCCCCAGCCCCCCGTGTTCCTCCTGCTCCGCCCCTCGCGCCCCTCCCAGGGCTGCAGGGCCGGGGGGGGGGGGGGGGGCCCACACCCTGAGTTCCGGAGTGAGGGTGAGCTCGGGGCTCCAGGCCGCTCTGCTTTCTGACGCTGCTTCGCTCCGCCCGGTCCCTGGGGGGTGGGCGCTGTGCTCCGTGTTTGCTGATCTAGGGCGGGGACCCAGCCCGGACTTGGGCGGGTTGGGGGTGGGTAGGAGGAGACCACAGCCAACAAATGGGGTCTGGGGCCCTGGGGTGGGGTGCCTGGAGGCCCCCGTGGGCCGGTGGAGTCGGGTGGGTGGGAGCCTCCTGTGTCTCCTACGGTCGGGGGTCAGGTGGTCTGCAGCCCTGTCCGGTGCCCCTAACGCCCCAGGCCAGCCAGCCTCTGGCCCCGACCTGCGAGGAGACCGGGCATCTGGAGGGTGGGTTTCCAGAGCCTCTGAGCTTGCTACCGGCCTCCAGACTCCTGCCACCACGGGGCACGCCCTGCCTCCGCGCCGCTGAAGAGATGCAGAGGACTGAGAAATCGCCCAGTGACCTGGGACCAGGAGGCCTCACCAGGCTCAGAGCCACGCAGTGGCCTTGCTCTGGAGGAGGCCCAGAGCTGACCTGTCCCCTCCTTCCTTAGCCCCCCTGCCCAGGGCTGGACAGGCACCGTGGACCGGGAGGCCTCTCCACACAGAGGCAGGTTACAGGGCTCAGCTTCCCCGGTGCTCCCTGCGGGCAGAAGCCCAGGCCCCCACTACCCCTGTCCATCTGCACCCCGAGCCAGCCTGGCAGAGCCTCCCAGGAGCCTCTCCTGCTGGCCTTGGGGACATGGGGACGTGGGCACATGACGGGGGGCCCTGCTTTCCGTGTAGACTCCCTGGCTGGGCCCCTCCCCGTCTGGCCTCAGCTGGTCCCCAGCTCTGCGGCTGCGGTCCTGAGACCCACTGTCCAGACCGCGAAGGCCGCGGGAAGCCCCACAGGTGCGTCTCCACCTGCTGCGGAAGCAGGGACAGCCCCAGGCCCTGGCGGCCGCTCCAGCGGGAGGCGTCTTCCCGCCCTGGCACGCGCTCCAGGCCTAAAAATAGACCTGTCCATCTGGATAGCGTGTGGTGGCCGGGGAAGGGGCCGCTGGTGGCTTTGCGGGAATTACCAGGCTGGCCATCACAGCCCTCGGCCCCAGGCCGCCTCTGAGCAAGAGGCTGGTGGATTAGGGCCACCGGCCCGCTCGTTAGTGAAGCAGACATCTTGGACTTGGCCCTGCCACACGGCCCCCAGCATCCTCGGTGCCCACCAAGGGGGCTCCCCCGGAAGTCTTCCAGGAAACAGGTGGCTCCTACTCTTTTCGGATCCCAGGGGCTTCTCTTGACCCCTCAGAGGTCTTGGGCTCTGGACGGGGCCGGGGTCTCCCAGGTCATCTCTGGGGGAGCAGGTCACCCCACATGCAGGACGGTGAGGGACACAGGAGCCAGGCGGGCTGCGGTCTGGTTACTGCAGCGCCACAGACAGGCCCTGCTGTGTGTCAGGCTGAGGAGAGGAGGCCGGAGACCCCGGGGCCAGGAGGAGGGGTCTCCAGGTTGGGGTGGGGAGGGGGCAGGAACTGGAGGCCCAGGGCCGGGGGATCCGAGTGGCCTGGTTTTCCCTAAGGTTGCGGGGGGCCTGGTGTCGTCAGGAGGGAGGTCAGGGGTGAAGACGGGTAGGGTGCCTATTGGAGAAAGGGGTGGGGCCCACCCAGGGGCGGAGGGGACGGAGGTCGGCCACCAGCGTAAGGGTGGGCGTCCAGGAGGCCCGCCTGTCCCCAGGGCCCTGGGGAAGGAGAGCCGTCTCCACAGCTCCTCTTGGGGGCAGCCCCCCTGCTGTGGCCACAGGGCCTGGGAACACGTGGGCGGGTCCTGGGAACACGTGGGCGGCGGGCAGGTGGCTGACAGAAGCAAAGGGCCATGCTGATGGATGTTGCTCTGCAGAAATGCCCCCAGGAGGAGCGGCGGACTCTCACACACCCTCGAGACCACAGGGGGCCGCTGGACGCGTGCTCCCTCTGGATGGCAGGCAGCGGCTGGGGTCCCAAGCCACCTGCCCGTGTCCTTTCTGGGCCTGGGGTGTCCCAGACGCGGCCCTGCTGGAGGCAGGCCCGGGGTGCTTCGCCTTGGATCTGCGGTCTGTGACGGACACCGCTAATCCCGGGGCCACAGGGCTCAAGCCCTGGCTGCCAGGGCCCTCAGGATCCAGTTCTCAAGGGGGACGACGGCCAGCAACCTCCACGTGAGGTGCAGGGTCGGCTGACGGCAGGTGGCCAGGGGCACCACGCACCGCAGCTTCCGCCCACCGGTGTCTACCCTCACCAGCTGCCTCTAGCCACTGCAGTGTGACAAACATGAAGCACGCTCGTGTAGTACACACGCACGCACGCACACACACACAAATATAAACACACTGGCACACGAACATACACACCCACACACGCATACACACTCACATATGCAAGCACACACAAACACACCAAACACATGGACACACGATCACGCACACACACACACCTGCACAAGCGCCTTCACATCTACACACATACGTGGTTCACGCTTGTGCACACATGCATGCATAGGTACAGCCCACACGCGTGTGCACATATGTAGCCACATGCACCCATGTGCCCACACCCAAAAAACCCACTTGGGCCTGTAAAAAAAGTCCTCCATCCTGAGAGATGGAGAACGTTGCAACCAAGGTGAAAATGGAAAACGCAGGTTGCAAAATATTTTCCAGTAGAGAAGAGTATATATCTGACTGTCTGCTTTGTGCTTTCATTAAAGATCAAGAATAAACATACTGAGGGCACCAGAGACAAACGAGGTGTGATTTAAAAGGAGAGCAGCTGCCCTAAGTTCAGGGAGAACGACAGGGTCACCGGCCAGCACGTGAGCAGAGGCCTGAGAGCCACCGGGAAGGGAGGGGATCAGACAGGCAGACAGCGGCGCCCCCTTCCTGCCCCAAGACGGGACCCTGGACCAAGGGTACAGAGAGGAGGAGTCCTGAAATTGCGAAATTTTGTAGTGAGCTTTTAAATCAATTACACATGGAATTAGTCTAAGTATTTGTGTTTGGTTACAAAGCAAAATTAAATGTCAAAAACAATTCTTAAAAAATAACACAGCAGCATATAAATAATAAGTGAAGTCACGCCTAACACCATTACAGTGTCTGCACATCTCAAAGAAGGGGCGGATTTTCTAGGAAAATGTGCTTTTCCAAAATTGTCTCATGAGGAAACTTGAACACTGTAATAAATGAGTAAGTAACCATGGACTAAACTGAAAGGACTGCCAAAGAATTATTCACAGAGATGCCAGACCGATACAATTTTATGGGTGAATTATCCGGTCCCACCACTTCATGGCACATAGATGGGGAAACAATGGAAACAGTGACAGACTTTATTTTCTTGGGCTCCAAAGTGACTGTGGACGGTGACCAAAACCATAAATGAAAAGATGCTTGCTCCTTGGAAGAAAGCAATGACAAACCTAGACAGTGTTTTAAAAACCAAAGACATTATTTTGCTGACAAAGGTCCATCTAGTCAAAGCTATGGTTTTTCCGGAAGTCATGTACAGATGTGAGAGCTAGGCAATAAAAAAGACTGAGCACTGAAGAACTGATGTCTTAGAACTGTGGTGTTGGAGAAGACTCTTGAGAGTCCCTTGAATAGCAAGGAGGTCAAGCCAGCCCATCCTAAAGGAAATCAACCCTGAATATTCATAGGAAGGACTGATGCTGAAGCTGAAGCTTTAATACTTTGTCCACCGGATGCGAAGAGCTGACTCATTGGAAAAGACCTTGCTGCTGGGAAAGACTGAGGACAAGAGGAGAAGGGGACGACAGAGGATGAGATGACTGGATGGCATCACCGACTCGATGGACGTGAGTGTGAGCAAACTCCAGGAGATAGTGAAGGACAGGGAAGCCTGGCATGCTGCAGTCCATGGGGTCACAAAGAGTTAGACATGACTGAGTGACTGAACAACAACCTTTCAAAAGTTTAAGGAACAGATATTTTCAATGCCATATGGTGGTTTGGTTGCTCAGTCATGTCTGGCTCTTGTGACAGCATGGACTGTAGCCACCAGGCCCCTCTGTCCATGAGATTTCCCAGGTAAGAATACTGAAGTGGGTCGCCATTTCCTTCTCCAGGGCCATATATGTGTGTGTGTGTGTATGTATACATATATGTATATGTGTGTATATATATATATATAATATATCTATATATGTCAACTGATTAATGAAAAACCTAGAAAACTTTCCAATTAATTTTATCCCACTAGATCAAACGAGTCAATCTTAAAGGAAATCAACCCTGAATACTCATTGGAAGGACTGATGCTGAAGCTGAAGCTCCAATACTTTGGCCACCTGATGCCAAGAAGTGACTCATTGGAAAAGACCCTGATGCTGGGAAAGATTGAGGGCAAGAGGAGAACGGGACGACAGAGGATGAGATGGTTGGATGGCATCACCAATTCAGTGGACATGAACTTGGGCAAACTGCAGGAGATGGTGAGGGACAGGGAAGCCTGGCGTGCTGCAGCCTATGGAGTCTCGAGGAGTTGGACACGACTTGGCAACTGAACAACAGCAATGATTCAACCTTAAGTGCTAACTTAGCACAGCCAGCATTGTAAGAAAACCCTTTTGATACGATCTCAATTATGAATGCCAATGTAAGAATTCCAAGTCAATTCTTAGCAAATTAAGTTGTCACCATCTTAAATCAACCATACATTGAGTGCATTAATTTTATCCTTTTAGGTAAGAATGAGTTAAAATTATACAATCTAAATTGTATCGATAATTTAATCATCAGATATATGATAATTTGGTTATCAATAAACACTACAAAAGACATTGATAATACTTAATATTCATTAAGTTAAATTTTTACAATTTATTTTGTTGAAGTATAATTGAGTTATGATGTGTTGATTTCTGCTTACATATTTATGCATTCTTTTCCGTTATGGTTTATCAAAGAACACTGAATATAGGTCCCTGGGTTATGTAGTAGGATCTTGCTGTCTACCCATTCTCTGTAAAATAGTCTGCATCTTCTCATCCTAAAGCCCCAACCCTTCCCTCCCCCAGGCCCCTCCCCCTCGGTAACCCCAAGTCTGACGTCTGTGTCTGTGAGTCCGTTTCTCTTTCACAGATAAGCTCATTTGTGTCACAGTTTAGATTCCACATGTAAGTGATGTCAGATGGCATTTGCCTTTCTCTGTGTGACTTCGTTTGGTTTGATAATCTCTAGGTCAGTCCACGCTGCTACACATGGCACTATTTCATTCTTTCCGTGGCTGAGTAGTATTCCATTGTGTATACGTACCACATCTTTATCCATTGATCTGTCAACGAACATTCATCGTTAACCTTAATTTTAATCAAAGTAATACACATTCTGACTTTAAGACTCACAGCTGCCTGGGCGTTCCAGCATAATGCCAACCGCTCTTACTGCTCTTCCTGCTTTTGCGAGGTCCCCACTCTCAGCTTTCTTTAGAAATTCCTCCTGGTACTTACCAATCCATTTCTAAACAGCACACTTATCCCACCATGGCTTGATGTCTCAGTTTTAGGTGTTTTAAGCTTCCCCAGTGGCTCAGGTGGTAAAGAATCTGCCTGCAGTGCGGGAGACCTGGGATTGATCCATGGGTCAGGTTGGGAAGATCCCCTGGAGAAGGGCATGGCAACCCACTCCAGTATTCTTGCCTGGAGAATTCCATGGACAGAAGAACCTGGCGGCCTATGGTTCATGGGATCACAAATAGTCAGACATGACTGAGCGACTCACACACACACACACACACACACACAGTCTTCCTGGTTTGGACGATGAAGGTAAACTCTCTTCCATTGCCTCCACCCCACTGCTGCTGCTGCTAAGTCGCTTCAGTCGTGTCTGACTCTGTGCAGCCCCATAGATGGCAGCCCACCAGGCTCCCCCGTCCCTGGGATTCTCCAGGCAAAACACTGGAGTGGGTTGCCATTTCCTTCTCCAATGCAGGAAAGTGAAAAGTGAAAGTGAAGTCGCTCAGTCGTGTCCGACTCTTAGCGACCCCATGGACTGCAGCCTACCAGGCTCCTCCGCCCATGGGATTTTCCAGGCAAGAGGACTGGAGTGGGGTGCCATTGCCTTCTTCACCCCACTACACAGACCCATCAATTTCTTTCTCTTCCCCTATTTTTATGGGATATATCATAATTTTTTATTAAATCAAAACTGATGGCTATGTTATTAGATTAGGTCAATGGCATTTAGACTCAAGCTGGAAATGTGATTTGATTGTGTTCCCTTTGTTATACAACTTTTTATTTTCCCGGACTTCATAAATTCCTTGTTTTTCATTACTTTGATTTCTCTGCTTGAGGTTTGCAGAGCCTCTTACGTTCATGGGCTGATGTGCTTCATGAGTTCTGAAAGTTCTAGGTCTTCATCTGTTTGCATTTCGCTTCCGCCCCAGCCCCTCTCCTCCCGTTGCACGTGTGCTCAGTCAGGTCAGTCCCGTCTGACTGTGACTCTGAGAGTCTAGCCCCCCAGGTTCCTCAGTCCACGGGATTCTCAGGGCATGGGAGTGGGTTGTCACGCCTTCCCCCAGGGCACCTTTCCCACCCAGGGATCGAACCCAGGTCTCCAGCATTGCAGGCGGATTCTCTACCCTCTGAGCACCAGAGAAGCCTGCTAGACAGGAGCCAGGGCTGGACTGGTGTGGCCAGTGGAGACCGAGCTGGGCGAGGCTGACAGCGGCTGGAGTTAGACCAGGGCTGCCCCCTGCCTGCCTGCCCTAGGTCTGCCCCTAGGGCTGCAAGAGGAGAGGTGGGCTCTGGAGACTGCCTGGGGGAGGAGCTGAGGGGCTTCCCTTTCTGCCCTCCCAGCCCTCACCCAGCGACGGGACTGCAAGAATTTCCCTCCTCCTTGGAGAACTTCACTGCCCAGCTTTGGGGGAGTGGGAGAGGGCAGGGAGGCCAGGACATTCTTTCCTGACCAGCTGGGCCAGCTTGCTCAGGAAGCTGTGTCTCTCCCTGACCGGTGGGGGCCCCCCTCCATGCAGCTTTGGGCCTAGGATGCCAGGCTCCAGGCTCCTGGACAAGCCTCAGTCCTCTTTGTTTCCTTAAACCCTCCCGCGCCTCTGAGTGGCCACCTTGATTAAGCCTTAGTCAAAGTACCAGACCAACCACAAAAGCTCTGACTGTTACACAGTGAATGTTCAACAAACCTTGTCAGGATAATTGGTTAAGTCTCCAGAGATAAAAGTCAGGTTGTATCTCTAACCAAGTATCCACGTAAATTAAATTCCAGAACGATTACAGAAGCAATTAAAAAATAAAATCATGCTATAAATTTAAAAAGCATGTGGAGGTGTTGCACTAATTTTAAATTTTATAAGAACTTTCCAAGTATTAACCCAAAGAAGAATCATGAAAGGAAAATACAGATAAATTTGATTGCAGAGAATTTTAACATTTTTCTATGTACACATATCTTTAATAAACTAAAAATCGAGTGACAAATAAGAAAAAAATATTTGTAACAGATGAATTCCAAAAGTAATAAAAAGGACAAATATCCCAATGGAAAATGGGGAAAGACTAGGATAAAACAATTTACATAAAATAATTCAAGTGTCTGAAGTGAAAGTTCTTAAGCTCCTGGGCCATCGGAGAAATTAAATGGAAACTCGTCCTTCCGTCCTTCCGTCCTTACCTCCGCTGTTCCCTCTCCCCGCCCCTCCCTGCCCCCTCCCCCCTACCCCTCCACAGGCGGGGAGGTCACCCAACAGCTTCACTCCAGAGCACCTCCCTCCTTCTTGGGGGGGCACTTTGACTCTGTTTTGATTCTGGGTCCAGACTGAGCCCTGAAATTTTCCTTTCAGAAATGAAAGGTCCATTAACATATTTTCCTAAACAAATAAGCAGTTTCCCCTGGAGACAACCTTGGCAATCCCACCAGCGCAGGAAGGGCGCTGAAAGTCAAGTCCCAGAAGCCAGGTTTGCCTCCTGCCCCCTCCTCCCTGCACCAAATACCTGCCCTGCTGGGCCTGTGGGGGGTGGTGCCTGCAGGGACCCCGACCTCCCCAACCTGCCTGCACCAAACCCTTGCCCAGCTGGGCCTTTGAGGGCACCCCTGCCTCCCCAGGCTTGCCCCCTCCAGTGGCCTCACTCACGGGCCCTGTCCGCTCCCGTCACGGGCCTGCCCCAGGGCCTTTGCTCTGCCCTGTCCTCTCCCCTGACGGTCCTGCTGCCTGTCCTGTGCCAGGTCTTGGTCTTTTTTTGCCTGTCTCCCCCTCAGCTGGGCCCCACATGCAGCCAGCCCTGCTGCACCGTGGCCCCTGCACTCCTGGCCACACTGCTCACATCCCTGTTGGGGCCTGACCACGCCTGTTTCACACATCAGTGTCCCTAGCAGGGCAAGTGCTGGGTGGCGACAGGGACCCTGCCCATCGCTCGGGCAGGCCCCGACCTGGCAGGGAGGAGTCCTGGGGACAGGCTTGGAGGCCGCAGCTCACACGGTCGCCACAGGCCGTCCACCTGCCTTTCACGGTAGACGAATCAGCTCCACCCCTGGAAGAGGTCGCCCACATGGTTTTGCCGGAGAGCAGATGCCAGAACCACTGACTTCTCATCTTGTGGCTCCTCAGCAAAGGAAGGTCTGGAGGGGGTAGGCCGGGCCACGGAGCAGGGTCCGGTGGGGCTCCCCTTGAGGGCAGCCTGCCCCAGAAGGGCTGGAAGGGGCAGGTGGGGCCACAGGGCAGGGTCCAGCTGGGCTCCCCTGGACTGCGGCCCGCTCAGAAGCATTCGGGTGCCTGCGGTGGGTGCCTGCTCAGCCTGGGCCACCTGGCTGTGACGGGGCCTAGGAGCCTCCCTCTGCCCTGGCTACTCCCAGCCACTGCCAGGGGAGGGGAGGAGGCCTGGGCTGCGGTGGTGGAGGGGCGCCGGCCCAGAGAGCCCGCCATGGACGGATCAGAGCTGCTGCTGTGGCCCCATCCCCGGGCAGCCCTCCTGTTCCCCGCACCCCCGCCCGCGTTCCCCCACTCTCGTGCGGGCCCTGCGAGGTGCGGATCACTTCACTGCTGACCACAGAGAGCCTTAGAGCCTCCGCTTGTCTGCGTGGGGCGGGGTGCGGTTCCTAGCGCCCTGCAGGCTGACCAGCTTGTGGCCTCCTCGGGAGGGGGCTCGGACGCCTGGGGCTGCCCCACTGGCCCCCCTCTGTGCCTCCGCCAGCCTCCAGGGCTCCCCTCCTGGGGATCTTCACAGGGGGCTGTGACCCCTCTCCCCGATCCTGGGGCTTCAGGAGCCCCCTCCCCCCACAGTCAGCACCCCTCTGCTCAGCACCACGGCTCCCTCGGGGCTCAGCCTGCAAACTGTGCCTGCCTGTCAGGTCACCTTGTGCCGAGCATGGCCGGGGTAGGGGGCTGTGTCCCTGCAGGAAGCCGAGCTTCCCATCAAAGCCACGCCACCCGCCTTCCAGCCGGGAGGGGGCCCTGGACGGACCCCCACATCCGGGAGCCCCTCCTCATCCCCCCCAGGAGGATGTTCCATGAAGGCGGCACGTGTGTCTTGCCAGCCGCGGGGATGAGGTTGTGTAACTGACTTGACTCTCCAGGTGGCTCTCAGGCCTTCAAATTTAATTGAATGTATTTCCAGCAGCAGAATCTGGGGCACTGGGATGGAGGGTCCTGGGGGAGGGCGCTGGGCTGCAGGGAGGGGCTGAGGCAACAGGCTTCTCGGGCCCCGGCTCTGCAGGCTCTGCAGGCGGGCAAGAGCCACCGAAGCAGAGGCCAGCCCGGGCCGGGCACTCATGGGGCTGGACGGTGGGACGGGTTTGCGGCCTGACGGGTGACACCCCCGTCATCAACCCCATCCCCCAGAGCATTCCCTGAGCCCAAACCCAGGAGGTCTGAGCCACAGACCCCCCTTCCAGACCATTCCGTCACCAAGTGAATGTCTCTCCCCACCGAGGAGAGAGACCCCACCGAGTTGTCCCAAGTGTCCCCCGGGTGTCCCCTGCCCCGGGCACGGCCTCGTCCTGGCCTCAGCAAGCCTCCAGCTGGGCGGTTGACGCCACGTCACCTCAGCCAACAGTGGCTGGATGGGGAGGGTCTTTCTTTTCACCCACACCCCGGCCACCACAGAGCCCTGTGACCCCAGGCCAGGCGGACCCTCCTGGCCTAGTGTGAATGCCCCTGAAGGGTCTGATCAGACAAGACCAG